>NW_027193214.1:0-22493 GCF_949987515.2 Delphinus delphis | reverse complement strand
GGTCTCAGTTTTCTCACCTGTACATTGGAAATAATAATTCCTCTCTCATGAGTAGTGCACCTAAAGCACTGAGGTCATAGCCTGGCACATGATAAACAATGAATGAATGAAGGTGATTGTAATGTTGTTAGAAACAGGAGTGGGATGGAAGAGAAGTCACATTCATCGGGGGCCTCCTCTATGCCAGGCGCTATACTTTATCATAAAGTTTTCTATAGCTTTTATTCCTTGCATTGATCCTACAAGTTGTAAACCTTTCTTAACAGATGAGGAAACTGATGCTTGGAATGACAAAAGAACTCGTGAAAGAGAACAAATCAATGACAGTGGCATTACTTGGTCTCAGGTCTGTATTTCCAAAGGTCATAATCTCTCCAGGAAGAAGCTGGCGTGCCAATTTCTAATTCAACCTCTTGAGACACCAAAGAGGCAGAGAAAAATTTAGAACACAGGATACAATTACTTTCAGCACTGAAATGACCTCAGAAGAATATGTTCAGCCTCTGACATGCATAAGTCTTCTTTTCAATATAGGGTCTATCATCTAATATACTTTCAATGTCAGAATGATTCAATCACTACTGAACTTTAGAAAACCTACTGCTGGTGTAGTTTTTAAAATTTTAATTTAAATGTTATTTTTATTTTGCCCCACAGCAAAATTTCCTTTATATGACTGCCATTCAAATATTACACATGGATCTGAAACAGTTAAGTAAAATGAACAGTATTTTTAAACGATACCTCTCATGTAAGAAACCTGTGTATTTATAGATCTTCTGGTAATTCTCTACATTAATTCCTTGACCTCAAACTGACCGGAGAAGGTCAACAACTCCTGTAATGTCCCCGACTGGTACATTTTCCTCTCTAACTTAGCTGAAAACTACATAAAAGCTCAGGCAGTCAGAAAGCACCCAAATAGCTATACAGCTGAGATGACCCCACAATGCAAGTTAATCCCTCCAAGGTCAATTGTAATTTATGTTCAATTAACTGGCTCAAGAAACCTGTTTTAGACAGAAGCCAGAAATTAGGAAACCCGTTGCTTGACTTTTTAGTGGGGAACTCTTGCTGTGAAAGCCACTATTTGGGCGCAAAATAAGAGGCTAACACAGGCTTTTTTCCTGGGTGCACTTACATCCCCTCAGCTGACCATACCGACTCCCTCCAGGGATGTGCTGGAAACCTGAAGGATTTGGATGGGAAGTCTATTGTTCCTGTGGCTACTAGATACTGTGCAAGGGAATGTGACTGCCAACCTCAGTCTCCACTTTAGTGTGGAAGGTACCAAGTTAAGCTTCCTTTAGGGGCCATCAAAAAGACAGGAGGCAGTGAGAGCCGCTCCCACTGACCATATCTGAGAAATAATAGCATAAAAATAAATAATGTACTATTGAAGCAGAACCCATTAAATAAAACAAGAATCCATCAGTCCATACGGATAGAAATAAGTAAATGGATAAATAAATAAAGGAGGAAAAAGGGAAAGCTTTTTTTTACAATAGAATACCTACTGATAAATATATTAAAATGTTGGAGTTAGAAGACCATCAGTGGATGTGAAAACCAGTGAATAAAGGTTTGATGAGGAAGAAGATAGTTACACAATAATCTCAAACAATCTCTTACTTGGCAGACAACACCTTAATCAACTGAACAAAGTTAATGTCACCAGTACTGGAACAAACAGACATCACGTGCCAGCTGACGCCGTGGACTGAGGACATCTCATCTCTTCTGTGGTGCCCTTGCCAAACATGCATAACCTGAGTACAATCGTAAGGAAACATCATGCAAACCTCAACTGAGGCACATTCCATGAAATAACTGGTCTGTACTCTTCAAAATGTCAAGGTCAAGAAAGACCAAGAAAGATTGAGAAACTGTTTACTCCAGATTTAAGGCCACTAAAGAAAGATGACAAGTAAAATGTCATGTATGATCCCGGATTAGATTCTAAGTCAGGAAAAAATATATATAAAGGACATTGTTTTGGCAATTGATGAAACTTGAATATGGACTGTGGATTAGATAACAGTATTGCATCAATGTTCAATTTCCTGATTTTAATAACTTGTCTGTATTTATGTATGAAAATGTCCTTGTTCTTAGAACATACCTCCCCCCTCAATACCCTCCCCCCTATACTGCATTCCAGTTCACCCACATTCCTGATAGTCTGGGTGAAAACTCTGGATGGTTTGGCCCAATCTCCAGATTATAATTTGGGTTCAAAAGCAGCATTTTATGGGAATTAAATGACACTTATTGGACATTCACTGATGTCCCAGTACAGCAAGTAAGAGCTACCTGCTGCATTCTTAATGCATTTTGCTAATACAGAGTGATAGAGGTTTCTGTTCATCATTTCTTCTATTCAGAAAACATGTTCTACAGCACAGCTGGAATCAGAAACCCTAGAAACTGGACACGTTTTCAGAAAGGCAGCCAGAGGGAAGGAGCTATTCTTACCACCCTCTGAGACGACACATTCCCACACATTGCATGAACTTGACATTAGGTTCTGGAAGATTTCCATTTGAGACAACATTTATATCTTTGACTGGCTATAAAAATTTAAATCTTGGGGAAATAAGTAGAAAAAAATCACTACCTAATGTAAGATTGAAAACAAAAGTCAACATCAAGCTTCAATAGACACTTCCTGAAATATGATGGAACACTAAGTCCTTCTGGGAACCTGGACCAAACAGGAGATCCTCATGTCTACTATGACTTTCATCCCTGAAAGAAGCCCAGGTGCTACTTCATTTAGAATGTGAGAAAGCAAAGTAAAATGGTCATGGAGTTAAACCATTTAGTAGCGACTGCGGTAATAACGATGAAATTTAAATGTGTATAGCAAGTTTGAAAAAGTACCACCATAAAATGATAAATAAATAAAAAGCACCACAGAGACATTCATTGTTTGATTTCATTCCCACAAACATCTGTAAGGTAGGCTTGGAAGGTAGAATTCATCCCTATCTTACAGGTGAATCAACTGGCGCTCACTATGATTGATGTCACCAAAGTCATACAAGAGGGAAATGAGGAGGCTAGGATTCGTTCTCCTAAGATTTCCCAGCTCCCAATTACCCGTATTATTCCAGAGAACAAACACCAGGAAAATTCACGTAGGCAAACATTTAATGAACATCCTGCTGTTCACAGCAGCTTCAGTACCTCACCTGTCATGGTTTCTCTAAAGCAGACTTTACAAATCAGCATAGATTATTCTAAGTCAACAGCTACAAATAGGTTCACAAGACAAAGTCAGATCTGTTTTCAGTAGAATTCGATATCAACATATTATTCACAGAAACACACAACTTGAGGCCACGGAGATTCTCCTGTCAACATCATGTGCCTGGGAGGATTTGAGAAAATCATTTTTAATTAAAAGTGCCAAACATTAGAATCAACCTGAGATATTAGAAATACTAAAGAGAATTAACCAGATAGGATGACTGGCCTAAATTTCACAGTTAATAAAGGGAGTAAAATCATTGACTTAACCTTTGTGCTCAGACGCAGGTTTAATTCCTACTACACATAATGAAAACGCTGCCTGCAAACTCCATAACCAAACTTCATAAAAATGCAGCATTATCATTTGAAACCTACTGTATTTTAAAAATGATTCCAAGAGAGGTTATGCAGATCTGGATGCACTAGGAGGTGAAGGAGGTTCAGGAAAGTCCAGTAGCAGAGAAGAGTGATGAAGTCTCCTCCCATAGTAAGCACTGCAAAAGTATTTGATAAATATTTGATACAGAAATAAAGTGGAGGTAAATTCAGGGTTTTCTTAGCAGACATATCCTGGGTTCATTTTTATATTAAAAATGAACAACTGGGACTTCCTTGGTGGTCCCAATACACTTGGGAGTCCCAATGCACTCCCAATACAGGGGCCTGGGTTCGATTCCTGGTCGATTCCTTGGTCAGGGAACTAGATCCCGCATGCCACAACTAAAGATCCTGCATGCTGCGACAAAGACCCGGTGCAGCCAAATAAATAAATAAATATTAAAAAAAAACAGAAAAAAGACCAAACCTAAAAGAAAAAAAGGAACAGCGGATGTGGTTACTATCTCTCAGATTGTTGAGGGAACCAAGCTCTAAGTTTCTCTCGGTATTAGTTTGCTAGGGCTGCTGTAACAAAAACCACAGACAGGTGGGGGAAAAACAACAGAAAGTTATTTCCTCAGTTCTGATGGTCCAAAATCAAACTAATGTTGGCTTTGATTTCTTCTGAGGACTCTCTGGGCTTGCAGATGGCTGCCTTCTCCCTGTGTCTTCACATGGCTTTTCTCTCTGTGCATGTGCATTCCTGGTGTCTCTTTTTGTGTACAAGTGTCTTCTTATTTTTAGGACACCAGTCATATTGGGTTAAGGTCCATCCATATGATCTCATTTAACCTTAATTATCTTTTTAAAGGCCCTATCTCCAAATACAGTCACATTTTGAGGTACTAAGCAACCCCTAGTTAGGGCTCTAGCATGTGAATTTGGGTGGCCCATAACACTCCCATTGCCTGAATCCTCAGCCCATTTATTGGAGAGTCTTTGAGCCAAGCTGAAACAAATTTCACCTGGTATTTGAACACCTTCCCCAAGCCAAACCAAGTTTCAGATTTTCACCAAACTCATGTTGGCAGGGTTCCCCTTGTACCCTCTGTCTGCCCCCCACTGTAAGTATAGAGGTACTGGTTTATTCTAATAATAGAGCAAAATTTAGAGAAAACATCTCTTTACCTACTTGAAAGCTATCCAACTTCATTTTTCCTAAAAAGAAAAGGCAATACTTCAGATATTTACTTGAATCAACTTATTGGGGTTGATTGCCCCATTTGCCCTGTTACCAGCTAGACAACCACAGGGTTACCTTTATCTTTGTTTCTATAACCAACAAAGGTGAAAATACTATCAGGTAGAAAAGTATATAATTTAGTCAATGACAAAGGCAAAACATTCCTGTGGCATGTCTTTTGTGGAGCGTGTGGAGAGATCCTGCAGCTAGACATCAAGAGTTCATGCTGGGTGAGGGCCTTTAGCTCCCTGCTTCTCATCTCAAGCCACTGCTCTAAGTTACTCTTCTAGAGAGAAGATGTATAATGAAGACTTGACTATATCTCACAGGTGCCTCAGGATATTGTGGAATGTTGTAACTCTAATATTTGTCAATTACGTAACATGACATGAATATGTCAATGATGAAGAAAGAGTGATGTTGTACACCACTGACAGCAAAATCTTCCACCTAACAGGCGACCCTATTTCTGGTGACCTTGCCACTGATTTTCACTGTTTTCCTGCTCCCAGAATGAGATCTCTGACACTGCAGACTTTGCGTTGCTAAAAGTCCTCCAGGGACTTCCCTGGTGGTCCAGTGGTTAAGAATCTGCCTTCCAATGCAGGGGATGTGGGTTCAATCCCTGGTCGGGGAACTAAGATCCCACATGCCATGGGGCAACTCAGCCCGTGTGCTGCAACTACTGAGCACGCGGGCCACAACTAGAGAGACGCCAGCGCCGCAATGAAGAGCCCACGCACCGCAGTGAAAGATCCCACATGCCGCAACTAAGACCCAATGCAGCCAAAAAAAAAAAAAAAAGTCCTCCACAAACAAGTGGATGAGTTAACACACTCTCCCCTGATATAAAACAACTCAAAATGCTTAAACATTGCTGAAGAAAATCACACAGCCATGCACAAAAGGCTGCCCCTTGGTCTCCAATTCCTCTTTTGTCCTTGACACTGACAAGCAAGCTTGGCATTTCTGGTCAGCTTCCTCTCCCATTTTCCATTGCGATATTAACATTTAACCTTCTCAAGTCTTTCCCTTTCTGCTATGCTTAGGGTGACCAATCTTCCTGGTTTGTCCAGGACTAAGTGGGTTCCCTGGTAGGATATGGGACTTTCAGTGCAAAAACCTTTTTACCCTCCTAACCCCTCACTTATCATCAAATGACTACCCATATCTCAAAAAACAAAATTAAGGTTATCAGGTGTGAACTGCCCCCCAATTTTTCCTCCACCAACCCCTGCGTGGACATACATCTGTAGCCTTCACTTGCCTTTAGTCTTAGAGGCTAGCATACCCTCTCGGTTGCAATTTCAACATTCCCTCCTCTTTCCCCTCATTATACAAATATGCACAAGTCTTCCCCAGCTTCAAAATCGGATATCCTCCCCCCACCATGTTCCCCTTTATTGACAGCCCTACTCCAAGCCTTTCCTTCACCATAAACTTCCTGAAAGAGATCCAGAATGATCTCATATACTCCAATGGCTCCTCCCAAATTTTTATCTCCAGCCCACTCCTCTCTGCTAAAAGGCTATGTCTTCATTTTCCGAATGAACATCTTATCTTGATAACCCACAAGTTTCTCAAACTCAAAATTTCTAAAACCAAGCTACCATTCTTCTTTCCAACACGCCCCTTCTTCTAAAGTTACTACGCCAGCAAATGGAACCACAATCTGCCCAAATTTCCAAACCAGAAACCATGCCCTTTCTTTCATCTTCTCTTTATTCCCCACCCCCTACACCCATACTAGCCTCCTGTCTCCTAAATACCTTCTCTTATTCATCACTTTCACTCCTGGACTCCACTGTTATCACAACAGCCTCCTCGCTGGTTCCTCAGGCCCCACCTCCTTCAGACTATCTTTCATGAGCTTGACGTCTGTGAGGTCACAGATCAAGTTATTCCTACTATGTGGGAATATAGAAAATCTTTGATTTAGCCTTCTGAACACCAAACTGGCTACAAGGATGTCTCCTTGGGCTTTGTGAACAATTTCTAATTTGTTCACAAAAATGACTGGATCGATGTCCCCACTGGCTTTGTGGCTGATTCAAACAACAGTATAAATTAAAGTAGTCAAAGGTAGTCAAAAAGGCTGCCCGTGTTTCTTTGTAGGAATGCCATGTATAGTCCCTATATCTGTTTTACCCTGGCCTCTGGGGGTTAATGTTTGCTAACAAGTTGAGCTGTTACAGAAGCCACTGGTCATTTCACACCATTAGCTGTTATGATTTTCAACTTATGTACTACGATATCTCCTCCTGCTTCTCTGCTCCAGCCACAGTGGCAAACTTGTCATTTTCTAAGTAAGCCACTTTCTCTCCCAACCCAGTGCCCTTGCCTGGAATACCCTTCTCCTCCTTCAACATTCTCAAACTAATCTATTCAGAAATTAACAATAACACTTTTCACTTGGTAAAAGAAAAGACCACTGGAGGGTCGCATCTGCCTAGAAGTTGTGCTGCTCCTGGCACAGTTTGCAATCAAAGCTCTTCTTTGCCCTGCTCTGTACCATAGGAGGGCTGATCTGGTGTTTCCCAGGTTCTGCATCAGCTGGTTTCTTGCTGGATTTAGCTGAAAGGGGGTCCTGGTGATGGATTAGAGAGTGAAAGACAAGACTGCAGAATACTTCTCTCTCACTTATCTTCTCCATAGCTCCAGCTCCACTACACACGTTGCCCTGTTACATCTTCTACGAGGTGACTGACCCCTGGTGTCTGATACCTGCTTCCTCTGTCCATCTGGTCTACCTGGGGCAACAGCCTTCTGAGATTGCTCAGCTCTGATTGCCTTCGAAGCCCCTCCTGTCCTCTGTGTAACCAATTCACTATGGTCAATTCTTTCCCTTATATATAATACTCAGAGTGGCTTCTGTTTTTCCTGGTTGAACTTGGATATAAAAAAAACAAAAAAAAAATTTCCTAAAAAAAACAAAAAAACATTTCCTCATCTCTACTCCTCCTGCCTTGAGCCCACCACAAAGGTTCTCAAGGGCTCTCTTCCTCCAGGTTGCTGGTTTAACTTTTGTGTCTCCACAGCACCTGTGTATACTGCTATGTGTTGGGATTGTGGTTTTCTTATCAGCTCCACCCCTGGCTGAGCTCTTGAGGGCAGAGACAATGTCCTGTTAATCTCAGCACCCGCCTTGTCCTGCTCACAGCTTAGGGGACATTAGGTGCTCAAGATTTTAAAACACACACGTGCACATGCATGCACACACACAACTTTTTCGGTCTGAAAAAGGATTCCATGTAATATGCTAGAAATATACAAAGATTTAAGGCAAGACCCGGAATAGAGTAACAAAGAATTTCAGTGAAAGCTAGTAAAAATGTGGATTTTTTTTCTTACTGTGGATTTTTTCATGAAAGGAGAAGGCACGCTAGTAGTTGGGTTTCCTTCTTCTCTTTGGAGTACGGCATGTTGTTTTTCAGTCCGCTGGATCACAGTCCTGTCATTGGTGGAAAAGTCACCTTTTATTTCATTGAAGCAACTTAATCAGTACAGGTATTAATTACCCTAGCAACTGCTTTGGAACAATAAGGCACTGTCTGGTGGCCAAGCAGGGAAAAATCAAAGGAAAGCATCTCAGGATTCTAAGAGACCTTCACAACTTTGAGGACAGAGGACTATTCCCTTAGGAATCAGGACTCCTCCAGAAAAAATCTGGAGCTTTTTGAGAGAGGAACTTAATTATTATATTCAATATAATTTAAAGCAATTCCTTACCACATTTTGCAATGCAACGTGATTTACAAAGCAGAAATACAGTAATATCATTTAGAGACCAGGCAAAAGATCCATTTAAGATAACAGATATGATGTTCTAGCTGTAGAGTCAGGATTATTAATCAAAGTACCTGGAAATTTGGTCGCTGATTTAGCGCCATCCCCATCGCACCCCACCACAACTCTCTGCTGGAGAATCCTTTTCAACTTGGGCATAAGTGTGGTACAACAGTATGTCTCTATCTGGACTGTATTTTTATGGACATCTTGAATTCAATGTACCATAAAATCCTTAAACATTAAAGTCATCGCAGCACCCTTAACATGGCAATATTTTTACTGCAAGGAAACCAGAAAACAGGTTTATAATCGTCTCCTTAAGACTGTGGAGGGATGTGCAAAAAGAATTCATTCCCCCTTAATCGTAACAGTATATTTCCTATTATAAAATGTGCCTAGAGTTGACTTCCTGCTCTGGTGTGAATCACAGTGGTGGCTGTCTTGGCAAGGTATGGCCCGTGTGTGTGTGACATACTGCAGGTACCAGCTGCAAAAAACTCACCATTGTCTTTCTGTAATGAAGTCAGTTGAAACAGCAAAGTGTCCTAAAGTGAATCCAAGTGTGCTTAGTGTCCAAAAGGTCAATCATGTCATAGTGTTAGACAATTGGGTTTGCAATGCTACTAACTAGGGTACTTTTGTTTTTGCTTTTTTGTTGTTGTTGTTGTTGTTTTGTGTGTGTGGTACGCGGGCCTCTCACTGTTGTGGCCTCTCCCGTTGCGGAGCACAGGCTCCGGACGCGCAGGCTCAGCGGCCATGGCTCACGGGCCCAGCCGCTCCGCGGCATGTGGGATCTTCCCGGACCGGGGCACGAACCCACGTCCCCTGCGTCGGCAGGCGGACTCTCAACCACTGCGCCACCAGGGAAGCCCTGTTTTTGTTTTTTAATAAAGTAATGCTAGTCTATTAAAATAAAGGAAATGTATTACAGCAAATATCGAATCAGACATTGTGACACAATGACAGGTCTGAATCACACAGAAGATTTCGTATTTAATTTCCAGTAAACCCCAGACTTTTGCTTTAGAGGAATTTTACTTGAAACAAGAGTCTCTGTCTTATATATTTTTTGCTAGTCTGAGATTCCACCCCTTCTAATGATTGTTATAGCCAACTCAGACTTTTTGTAGTGAAGCGAGTGGGTATTGAACCAGCTCACAATTTAATTTTTTTGCAAAAGACTTCCAGAAAATTTATTTTACTTTATGAGATTTTATAGTCATTTACTTGGATTTTCACATTTATTTCTTGTTCTATTTCAAAGATGTTTTCTTCTAAAATGAAGATCCCATTAGTTTTCAGATGCTCCATGTGACAATGAAAAAGACTTTTTCTAAAAATAAGAAACCAAGCTGATGCCACCTTGATGGAAAAAAATATATATAAATAATATGTCTATTAAACTAAGGTCCATCCATTTTGTTGAAAATTTTAAAATAATTTAAAAAAATTTTTAAAGTTTTACTTTTTCCTTTAATGAATATTTCTTCATTTAGGGAAAAACTAATTTTTTAAATGACAAATGTGAATTGAAATATAGAAAAAAGTTTGTTTGAATTTAATACATTTGAAAAGATTTTTAAAGTTTTCTTTGTAAACTTTGTATATGGAATTGTAAAAAGACACTAGATATATATTTTCCTATCCGACACATTTAGATGAATCGAGCTGAATGATTTTTAACATTAACCTTTTAAAACTTAACTTGGTAGTTACAGATGTTTTAATCTTTGGAAGTCATTACATGTTCATTTTCCTTTCAGCATTAATTATACATAATGACCTCCACCTAGCACATACTCTGGACAAAAACTATACTTATTTACACTTTCTAATGCTTTTAAAAATAAAAATAGCTTTCATTATTAACAATAAGGGCAAATTTTCAACTATTAAAATCTTGGTATTTTTGAAGACTTGTCTTCGGCTATTCTAACTAGAAAATTCTATCATAAATAAAACTGTTTCATAAATTCTCTGAATAATAGCTTAATTACTTATAAACTCTGGAAACAATTAGTTTATCATCCTTTGAAGTAAGTAAGGCAACTTGCCAGGCTGAGAGCAAAGCGCTTGTCACTTTTTCATGTAATGAGCTTAGTTTCTTTTTGTTATTTCAGATTATTTGGAAAAGGAAACTCAGTCGAATACACTTTAATGTTCAGAAGATTAAAAGTTGAATCATTCACTTCATAAATGGCTTCTGCAATAACACTTATACAGTACCGAAAGAAATACTGAAGGCTCTGAAGATTATAATTTATGTGCTTATGGAAATCATTGAAACAGATATTCTGGTGAAAAGATAAAGTTGTGCTTGAGTGACACCGAGATTGTAAAAGATTGACGAGGACCGTCCTCGCTCTCAGCCTCATAATATCATCTCTCGAACAAACCACCGAATTACTGCAACAGACTCTTCTCTCTCTAAGAAGCTTCTTGCTCTCTTTCTCTCCTTACCTGCCCCCACCCCATCCCTTCTACTTCCCGCTGCCTCTTGGTCTCTATCTCCACCCCACCCCATCCCTGCCTCCACACACACCCTTCTCCTTCATCCCACCCGACAGCCCCTCCCTTTTCCTCTGCGACTCTCTTTTTCATCGCGGTTCACTGTCAGGTGTCTTCATCCTGACCAAACATATCAAAGGAAGTTCTGAATATAAGTAGTTATTGTGAGACTGACACACTCTATGTCTGAAATTACTCCCCACCCCAAAAAATGAGGTAAAAGGGGAAAAAGTATCGGAAGAGAATGCTGACTTCAACCTGGCAGGCTCCGATCCGCCTGAGTTGTCGCCGAGCGCAGGTGAGAGGTGAGAAGCGTTCGGAGGCCGCCTTGTTCAAGGCCAGCCGGGTGAATATTCTTGCAGCCATTGCGTCAGATGGAGCCAATACCTGAGGTCGCCCTCTCCCTTCTGCCCTCGCCGGTCAACGAGCAAGGTCATCTATAATTCCATCACCTGACTCTAGGATTGTTTACCCTGCGCAGGGGAGAGAAACTGAGGGCCAAGAAAAGCAGACAGGTCCAGACAGGTCCAAGAGCCAGGAGGCTCCCCCTGGGACCTGTCCAGCTGGTGAGGGCCCGTACCAGATCGAGGACAGCAAACTTTTTGCATCATTTTGCATATTTCGAAATGATATTAACATATTTCCGATACCGCCCCCCTACTGGAAGTCGTAATTGCAACTCACCCTTCCCTTTGTCGGCGGGAATCGCTTTAAGCAGTCCCAGCAAGTCAACCTACTTTGGGGAGGCATTTTGCATTTTTCATTGCCCCTCACCTCTCCCCAAACCTATATGTCAAGGAATAGGGAGTTGAGACATGACACATTAATGTTTTTATCAGGGGACGCTCTCTGCTCCCACAGAAAGGGAGGGAGACTGGGAGGAAGGGGGGGGCGCTGAGAAGACATCCCTCCGCAGCTCCTGCGGAAATTCATATTCAGTGTATGTTCCTCTCTCACCTGAAACAAATTCTGCAGGCCTACCCACACAAACCCCGCAGCACTTATTTATTTGCATGTCATGCTTTTAATATGGTAGAAGGCAAGACGGATCTTTGAGGAGGGGAGATGAGTCTCACCTTTCAGATTCGCTCTCTTAAATAAAAAAAGAATTGTCCGGCTGGGCGCCTAAGAATTTATCTTGAGTTTGTGGTCATTATCTCTATTATATAGACCTGGCAATAAATAAATCGGGTAGTTACTACCCAACAATAAAACCGTAGTGTATGGGACACGTTACTATTACTTTCTTAATAATCTGCGGTTTCTTTCACTTTAAATCTTCCCAGTCTCGTCTTCCCTCTTGTCTACAAGGATCTATCTTCACCCCTTGAGGTACCAGACCGCTCAGTTCATTTTTATATTTTGTGAACACAGTAAGTTTTCCTGTCTAGACTTTCTGTTTTTCCTCCTATTTCTAGGCTGCCTAATCTGCTTCAAGACAAAGGGTCGACCCGGATCAAATATCTCCCCCCCCCACTTTAACCGCCTGGTGCGTCCACTTTAATGAAGATCGACCCCCTCGCGGCAGCCACCCTTGGGGTCTCTAGGAGAAAGGGAGCTACGCAGAGCCCGGGGGACCCAGCCGGGGGAAGATGGTCGGCGCCCCCGTCCGTGGGCACGCCCTTGGGTGCGCACGGAGCCCAGAGGCTGATCTGGAAAGACTCTGCCTGGGCCATTTCTCCCTCTCACGGCCCTCACCCCGATTCTTGCTGGTGTGCCTGCCCACACAGAGATTTCGGGGTGGGGGCGTCCCGTCCCTCCGACTTCCCCCGGCTCGCCCTCCGCCCGGGCACAGCGCGTCACACGCGGACAAGAGCGCGAGCAGCCTGGACCCGCCGGAGAAGTCGTTCCTCACTCTTCTACCGGCTCCTCTGCGCCCGCAGGCATTAAAACCTCACCGAGAGGGCTCGGCCCGGAGGCGCGGACGCGGAGTTGGGCTGGGGGTGCGGGCGCTCCTCTCAGGTGCCCAGACTTGCGGCTGGCGGGAGAGGCTGCACGCGCTCCCATCCGGCCTGGGCTCTCGCACCTGAGGCTCGCCTCCTCTGCTACGGCGAGGTGCGCGTCTCTCACCCCGAGCCCGAACCCCAGCCGGGCCCGAGGCGCAATCTGTTCCCGGCCAGAGCCTTCCAGAGTCCCACGGCCCCCGCGCCCCCGCCCCCCGCAGCCCTGCCGGGAGGATGCGCCCAGCCTACGCCCGGCCGGCGCCTTCCAAAACCACCGCCACACTCGCTTTCACGCCAGCGCGAAAAGTGACGCGTACCGGCAAAGCGGTCAGCAAATGACCCATCTTATCCGCGAAGCGGGGGAAATCGGGGGAGGGAGTGGGGTGGGGTGGGGGGAGAAAGGGGCAAAGGGGCAGTGGTAAGCTGGAGAAAGAAAACAAACAGTCCTGCGTCGCTTCCCCTTTTGTCTTTATACTGCTTGTCTCAAGAAATCAACTTAATCACCGCAAGCCCCCACCAGGCTTGTTTTTGTTTGTGTGACTTAGATCACAGATAGAACTCGAGACCAAATCTCTGAGTGTGTGTTAAGAGAGAAAAGAAGCCGCGCGCCAGGCTACTGATGATGAAGGGACGATGAACTTCTCACCTTTCTTTAACTCACAAAAAACACGTCCTTTTTAAAAAATCCACGCCGCCGTGGGTGTGTGTTTCACTGTTAATTGCGTTTTGCTGGGATGATCTTTTACGACTGGAAAACAAACGGCTGGGAAAATATTCACATTTGGGACAGAAAACATTTTTTATTTATATCTTTGACATTTAAAAGAGCAGAATTAATTTGTCCCGTCTACATTAGCATTGAGAGAAAGTTTCAGAAATCTAACAAGGGGGAAGGGGGGGGGAAGAAAAACGAAAGCGAATAGAAGAAAGGAAAAAGAAAAGCTAGGCTTGGTTTTTCTTATTTCAGACCTGTAATCAATCATTGAAATAGGAAGCAGCAAAATTGTAAAGATTCGATAGATTAAAATGCAAATGAAAGGTAGAAAAAGAAACATTAACATGACGATCAAAGATTTAATAACCGTAAATCAAGTTTTTTTTTTCTGTTGCAGCTGCAGTTTGTGTGTTTATGTTTTAATCATGTTCGTTCCATAAATAAATAATATCTGAAACGAAACTAATTTTTCATTATTTTAACCGTGGGCTATAACAGTAAATATTAAAAATAGAAAACGTACAGGATGCCACATCCCCAACCAAATAAGAGAAAGATTTGTGTTGATTGGTTAAAATCAAGGCGTTTCACTTGTGTGTTTTGGAAAATCAGAGTAGTATGCTAAAAAATTCTATCTCAACTGACAAAGCCCAAAGTTTTATTTTCCCTTTAATATTTTATGTTAACGACAAGACACCATTTATAGTAAATATATGCGTGGCTGCATATCCATTTCAGTTTGAGCATTTTCAAAGAACGAAAGTGCCACAATATTTAAACAATACAAAACACATACTATTTCAACGTGATTTAACAGAATTCCTGGGAAATAATACTTTTTAGAAGAATCTGCCCTAGAGAAAAATTAAATGATGGTTCGACACAATTAAAACTTTTTTAAAGCTTTATTATTAAAGTTCTTTTTCCAAAGGGGAGTATTTTTGCCCTTCATTTGCTATCATTCGATTTAAGGTCTTATGTCAAGGTGTCAAATTATCGGGACACACTATTTTATTTAACTAGTCCTCATTTTCTTATATGGTGAAGGTTTTTCATTTAGATCTTTTATTTAAAATATTGATTTACATTATTTAGAAATTATTTCTAGAACTTTTAAAATAAACAACTGGTCCTAGTCTTTTCTTTTTTCTCTTTTTGGTAGTCTTATTAACATGGAAGAATTCATCTTCAGAAGACTGGAAACTTATTTTTGGTAATACAGCCTTGCAATGTTTAAAATAAGCTCTTTGCTTAATTTTGTCTTTGAAGGAGTTACTCACCCTAATGTACTGAGATGGTGAATTTAAATTGTCTCCATTTCTCCTCTTTCCACAAACTAAAATGATAACCAACCCTGGGATACTTGTTTCTTTTATAAAACCTTTCAGTTAAATGTGAGCTAAGTTGATGTCTACTCCCTCCATCCCAGCCACACAAGCACAGTTTTCACTGTGACAGTCCAATAATGCATTTAGTTTAAAATTACACTTGGACCTTTCCTCCTTTGTGTTTTTTCATTTACTTCAGTGCAACAAGATGACTTGATTTTCTTGGGATTACATGAACTCCATTCAGTGTTACTGGGACATTTCTGCTCAACTAAATACTTGCCTTAATAGACAAATGAACTTCTTTTTATTTGCTGGAGTTTGTAGAAGGTTTCAGATACAGAGCGTGCAACTGATTTAGTTATTGTTGTGAGAATCGAACAGGCACAAAAGTCATTTATCTAAAACGAAGAGATATGACTCTGTAAAAGGGAGAAGCAAGGGCAGAATCATGGGGAATTATTTCAGTTTATAGCTCTTATTAATTAAACCGGATGTGGTTTCATTCTGATCTTTTAGTACCGACCTTGTTAAATGCTCCCAGATACCTTTCCCCCCTCACCCCAATTTTTTCATTCATTAGATAACTTGGGTCCCTTGTAGATGAGGGTTGCTTTTTCTACATTATCTCACTAAGCAGTTGCAGTGTAAAACTGCGCGCATCTTCAGACGATCGCACCCTCGCACCCCTCCCGAAAAAAAAAAAAAAGGAAAAAGAAAAAGAAACGCTTTTCCCATTCAGTTTTAGCATCTTGTTTCGTTGAAATGCAAGACAGGTACTTGATTTAGCATTTAAGCAAAAGGTTACACAAACCGCGTTTTAAAAAGTGTTGGGATGTCCGACAGGGTCAGCCCCAGATCAGATCATTTTTTGAATGCAGACCTAAAGATAATGAGTACTTGTTGTATTAAAGGGGACAAACAGTACTTTGGCTTCCTCTGACCCCAGAATGCACGGCTCGGTTTCATTGATCATCCTCCTTTATGAGATAATGCAATTACAAACATCAATAAGGGGCTGCAAGGGGAATCATTATGCGGTGACAGTGATAAATGACGGTGCAGAAATAGCATGCTTTTTCCCCCCTAACAATCCAGGAGCCCAGGGGCTCCTGGGGCTGAACACAGTCGCCAAGGAAACAGATGACATCCCAAACGGCACCAAAGGAAAAAAAATGAACAGTCTTTCTTTGCCTTTCACTCTTTTCTGTCTTCCAAAGAGTTAGTTTTGGCTCAAGCAGCAGCTGCCACACAGGCATTTCGTTATTTCAGACATTAAAGACTGGAGCGGGCGGTGGGAGTCTCCTCCTCTTCCATCCCCACCCCCACTAGATAACACACAAAGCTCGCTGTTCACAGTTTAGGACTACCTGAAAATGCATGTTTTGAAAATCAGATGGGGTGGTGGTGGTGAGGGAAACGGGGTTTACACAGCCATCGCGTTGTTTTCCCCGCTTGCATGACTGTCCGGTGGAAACTGAGTCTCCAGAACAAGCTGGCGCCTCGTGGGTCTGCCAGTAAGGACTGGGGCGCGTGGCTCGCCTCCATCTCCCTGCGGTGTCAGACGCTGCTCGATGCCAAGGCAGGAGGGTGGTGTTGGGGGGGGGGTGGGAATGGGGAGCAAGCGTCTGCGAGGGGTGTTTGCCGCTTCGCTGACTTTCTTTGAATTGGAATTATCAATGGGCGCAGGGATCTCCCCTAGATCGAGGAATCCGGTTGTCTAAAGGCCCCAGGGTGCCCTCGGCAAGTGGCTTCAAGAGGGCTTCGCTGAGCGATCCCCATCCACCCATGACCCCGCTGGTGGGTGAAGTAGCCGGGCGCCAAAAGGTGATGGGTTACCCGGACTGCGTGCTGGACCTGCGGCTGCGAGGCGGGGGTGGGGGTGGGGGTGTGTGTGCCTGGGGACACTTGGAAGGGAAGGGGAACTCGCCACTTTGGGGGGAAGGAGGAGGAAGAGAGCGCGGAAATGCGAGGGGGTGGCCCCAAGAAGAAAATAGAAGGGAGGGGAGGAAGAAAGCGAGCGAGCGCAATCCCACCCTTCGAGAAGGTCGCCATCCCGAAGAAGGCAGACACAGGGTCCCCTGACCCCTGCGGGAAACGCCCTGGCGTGGAACGCAGGACCCCTGCGCAGCTTACCCTGCCACTCGAAGCCCCCCGCCCTGAGAAGCCGGCCGGGCGGGTGCGGGAGCAGGTGACTTTATTCACTGCTTCCCCAATCAGCGAGGTCCCGGGACTCGTTTTCCGCCTGGAGATTAAGATCATTGCTCGCGTAATGAACTTAATGCTTTAGGGTAGAGGTGAGTGTGTCTGCGAGTGGGCAGGGGTAGGAATTACCGACCCGATCAATGGGAGACTGGCTTAAAACTAAATCCCTTTTCTCCAGGGCTTCAGCGCCTGGGTTTCCCCGCGGTGGGCTGAGCGCGCCGGGCGGGTAGTAGGCAGGACGCGGAAGGGCGACCCCAGGGCGCGGCCCGCCGTAACTGAGACCCTCAAATGCCCCTCATCGCCCCACCAAGACCCCCGGGATACCCGTTTTTAGGGCAAAGACTCTTAAAAGCTCAAATGTTGGCTAACTGATTGCTCAGTATGTTGGGTTTTTGTTTTTGTTTTTCCTTTACAGCTCCGCCTTGGGAGAGAACGTTACGGACTCGTTGGCAGGCAGATGGGGCCACAATGAGACCCCCACCCCACCCCACCTCCCCGCCTTCAGCGACCCCCTCAAGAGGCGATTTCCCATTCTCTCTCCTTCACCGTTCTGTCCTGGGCCCTGGGATTCCCAACCTCGTGTAGACTCCGCACCTGGCCAATTGAGTGCCACGGGCTGCCCCACAGTCAAGTGGGTGAGGGGTGGCCCAGGAGAGGGGCGTGAAACGAGGTGAAATGACTGGCCAGGCAGGGCGCCCCACGACCCCATTCCACGCCACTCCACCCGGCGTCCAAGCGCCTACCCGGGAGTTCTGCATCGGCAGGTTTTTACTGTCTTCACTTGGGCCGAGGACCTGCTGGGATCCGAAAGGCAGGAGAAAGTTTGCAGAGGCTTTAAAGTGATCCCGAGGAGATCCTGCCTAAGGCGTCGGGGTGCTGCCCACGGCTCCCCAGCTGCGCCTGGCGGGCGCTAGCCAGGTCCCAAGTGGCCCCGAGTCCCAAGTTCTCGCAGTCCCGCTCCCGGAGTCGCGGCGGGACTCGGACCCAGAGTCCATCAAGAAGCCTCTCGTCCACCACAAAGCACCCCGAGCCGAGCCGTTCAGAGGGAAGGGGGCCCGGAGTCCCCCAGGAGGTACCTCTCCAAAACCTTCTGCGCAGACCCTGGGTCGCCTCGTCTCCAGAGACGAAGTCTGCAGCCCCTTAGACTTGACTTTCCTGTTGGGTTGGGGAGGAGGTAGGAGGCTATTGGAGGTGCCGGAACCGATCCTCACCCCCCACCCCCAGGGTGCTCTGGGCTCTACGCAGAGACCTGTCCGCCCTGCACCCGCCCAGGACTCAGAATTAGGACGCAGGGGCCGCCGCGCTCAGGCCCGGATCCTCGAAGCTGCCGCCGCGGCCCACGGGATCTCTCGGCGCGCGGAGGCGGGCCAAGCCCAAGCCCCAGCCCCAGCCCTAGGCCACCGGCATCTCCCCTCCCGCCCCGGCCGCAGACTCGGGGAACGCTGCGCACAGCAACCAACACTGCGCGCAAAGTCTGCGCGCCGCGTGGGAGACGCGGGAGGGAGGGGGCGGGTGGCGCTGGTGTTTTTGCTTTTCAGAACAAAGTTTCCTAGTAGGCGCCTAGTTCCCGGGGTCGGAGCCTCCCACCTCCGCTCCTTCCTCTCCCTTCTCCCGTCCCCCTAGAGCAGAGCGAGCCGGAGCCTCCGCCCGGGCCTGGCCGCCGCTCGTCCCCTCCCCCGGCGGGGACGCTCGCGCCCCGAGCGCCGCCCTCCCCACCCCGTCCCCGGGCTCCGCGGGGGTGCCTCTCCCCGGGGCGAAGCTCTCTGGCCGGGCGCACTGGAAGGAGACACCCGTTGCTTCCCGAGGAACTCCTAATACCATCCATACAGCTTTAATGCGTTTATAATTCGATAAGTGATTTCAATTTGAAATTGTTAGTAACTAATTTTATGGGTAATTTTTCCACATCAAATATTTAAGCATCAGATTAAGGGAGCCAGTTCCGACACAGGATAATAAGGGGGTTTCCCCCCACCCCTCGCGACCCCCGCCTCCCTCGGATTCCTACCGAGTCGTTTTTCCAAATCCCCAAAAGATGGCAGTCGAAGCCGACATTCTTCTTTTCCAGCGGCTCTGCGAAGGGAGGGGGGGAGAAAGAGGGAAGGGGGGAGAGAAAGGGGGAGAGAGGGAGGGAGAGGCAGAGGGAGAAGGAAAGAGAGACGGTGAAAGGAGAGGGAGAAACTAGACGTTGCACGGACTTTTTCAAAGTAATTCTTTCACACGTTTCTAAAACAGGCAAGAATCAGTGGTGTATTTCCTGGAAATGCCCCGGCAGAAAAGAAAGCCAAAAAACGTGCCTTGTGGGCTCAGAGCAGGGGATGTGAGAAACTCAGCGCTTTCAAAGTAAACCCTCAATTCAGAGCAGAAGCAGGAGTGGGGAGACTGGGAGAGGGACAGACTGGCTTTTTGATAGTTCTTTGTATTAACATTATATACAAATACTGTACAACTCAGCAACGTGTTTCCTCGACAGAACTCTGCCAGTTACCTAGTGGGGGGGAGGGGAGAAGAGGTGGGGAGGGGAAAGGTGATGGGTGGGGGCGGGCTGCTGTGGGCGGAGGGGAGGCTGGGGCCAGAAGCGGATGAATTGCAGACCAGTTGCCAAAACTTTTTTTTTTTTTTTTCCTGCTGCTGCTGCGGCTGCCTTTGCTGCTGCCTTTGCTTTGAATGTGGGTAACTAGGAAACAGCAAGCCGTCTGAGAAGACGGAATTTCCAACGTGTAAAATGTTCTTAACGGAACCATTGAGCGAGTGCAATAAGGCGTGAGGGGGAACTAATCTTCCCATTTAAATGTTTGTGGCAATTTTATCTAAATGAATTTTAATGCTAAACGAGGGTAATTCCCCATTTGTAGCGCGTTTACTTCTCTTTCCTGTGCTTCTAAAGCAGTCGAACATCATGCAATGAACAATAACAATAAAAATACTGTCAAGGCATATTATTCATTTCGAATGTGTTATAATTGCAGCTGATTAAATATGATAGGGGAATTTTTAAATTTTTTTCGGAAAAGTATTTAAATCATATTAAAAAGTAGTCTCATTCAACCGGCGCCCACCACCCCCACCCCCCGCAAATAAAAATAAAAATCAGGTACAATTGCGTGCCCTTGTTTAGAAGAGGGCGTTTTGTTTTTGCCTTTTAAGAAACATCAAAAACACTCTCAGCACCTCTATTATTTCCGTCTTTCGGTTAAGGGTCCTCAATAACCTCGGAGCTGGCTCTGAAATTTGCAAGAGGAAAAGCTGAAATAGCATTAAGGGGGAGGTAGGGGTGCCCAGGCAGGGGGAAAAAGGACCCGTCGACAGCAACGCTCATACAAAACCGGCACGCAGAGGGGGGAACGCAGGGAAAGAACACAGGTTGTTTTATTTTTTCTAATTCACTGAACACTAATGATCTTGATTCTCCACAGCCTCCGTATTCCCTAATTCTCCTTCACTAGTACCCTTCTTCTCCTAGTGCCTGCCCCCCCTCCCTCCCTCCCTCCTCTTTCTTTCCCTCCCCCACCCGGCAAGAGCTTCCTCAAGAATAAAGGCTGAAAATAACCAACTCACCCGGGCACGGACTGGAGAGGAGGGCCACATCGATGGTTAGTTTATAAAGTTTATTATTAATTTTTAAAGTAAATAAATGGTTGTTAACTGCTAGTAACCACCTATCAAAAGAGAATTATTTCACGAATGGGGACTATTTATGTAGACGAAGAATTGCCACTGGGTCCAAATAGGAAATTGAAACAATCCCATAGATTTGGGGAGGGGGAGGGCGGAGGCGCGGAGAGGCTGCGGAAGGTTGAGCCTTTCTGCTGATCCACGTGTTCAGAAACAAGGCCCCATAAACAAAAGGTGAGAGAGTGCTCTGCCGCTCCAGCAGGTGAGTCAGTCAATCACACGTCACCTAGTAAACCCAACCCACAGCTGGTTTCTCTTCTCAAATAGAAAATAGAATTGTTCAGGGCGGGTTTATAGGGTGACATGGGCCTGAATGTCAGGCTTGAGTTTAAGGCACTCTCCTCCGACCCATCCTTTGTTTACAAAGCAGTCACTACTAAAAGCCTGATTTTTTAAAACGAATTTGCCTTAATTAAAATATTTGTATATTTTCCTTAGCTTTGGGGAGCACTTTTCATAGCCGCAATTTTATTTCAATGAAATTATAAGCTATTACTGCTTAAACATGTTATTTTGTACCATCTAGCTGGCTGCCATGCAGAAATTCTGTACAGCTGTTCTGGAAAATTGGTTAATAACCAGTTTTATCCAATGAGAACATAGAGCATATTTATAAAAATTAGATTTTGAAGTCTGGTCTCTTCCATTCATGTAGTTAATTTCCTAATAAACATATACTGCTCATCCTAGGTAACATCCTTAGTGAAAGATGTAACTCAGTCCTTAGGTTTGCCATTAGGTGCAAGAATAATTTCACTGATATTAAATGAGTAATTCTGTTGGCTGTAATCGGAGTCTACAGTTAGTTTAGTGCCCTTAGGCCTTACATTTGCTGATATTAGTTCATTAAGTCAGCTTAAAGAAATCAGTGCCTATTATTAAATAATTTACTTTGTGGTTCAAATTTTCAAATGCATATGTATCTTAGGGAGCTAAAATTAAGTTTTATATTTACTGCATTGATCATGAAAAATTTGGGGGGCAGTAAACAAATTTTTCAAGCAGTGGAGTCAGCATGACAAAAATAATCTTATTTTTATTTTAGATTCAGATTTCATTACTGCACTCAAACGACTACAACTGGGCTTGGCGTTATTATACAATCCAAACTGTTTCCGTCAGAAACGCTAAGACTCAGTGTGCAATGATTGTTATTAATAATTAGCTCCTTGGTTTCTTGATAGAAAAAGGCTATCAACAAGCATTTGTTTATCCACAACAAAAAGTATAATTAGCTTATCCCACTTAGTAAATCTTGTATGCATGCCAACTCATACCAAACTGCTACTTTTACAAAAAAAAAATTGCAATAATACAGTTCATTTTTCCAGTCCTTTTTGCACAAAATTTATTTACAATGTCTACATAAATGCTTCAAGGTGGGACTATGGAAAAATACACACATGACCGATGCTTTGCTCAGAAATAAAGTCAACATATTAAAAATAAATCTTCAGTTTATGTTTTTGAGCTGCATAAAACAGGAAGTGATGTATAAGGTGGTGGTTTTTGCA
>NW_027193213.1:20000-23060 GCF_949987515.2 Delphinus delphis | reverse complement strand
GGATGTGCTTGGGCTTGTCCTAGGCCTTTATACGTCCACGTATACCTGTGTCGCGAGCACACGCGATGCACGTACGTATACTATACGTGCACGCTTTTTCCTTTGTTTTGAAGGCCAGAGTAGTTGTACGGCTTGACTTCTTCGCTGGTATGGTTTGTCGTGGTCTCGGTGGGGCTACAGTCCGTTGTCGGTACTTACCGCACTCCACACACGCACACGCACACGCACACGCACACGCACACGCTCGCACTCGGGGTGTTGCATGGAGTAGATGTGCCCGAACTCAGTTTCTTTATTGGATGGCCATGGGCTCCACCCTCGCCCCCCCTCCGCCCCCCCACCCGCCCGCATTCCCCCGAGCCCCGCCTCCCCCATCCCCCACCCCCACGCCCACCCCCGCCCGTGGACTGTGGTCAGTCCATTTTGAAATCCATGTTTTCTCGTGACCGCGGGTGCGTTTTCCCCACCCACGCACCCATGTGTTGTCTTTGGACTTTGTCGCCGTCCGGGCAGAGATAGTTGTTTGTTTCCGCTTGTATGTGTGGGGTCGGAGGGTATCCTTCCTTTCCTTTCTAGGTTCTGGGCTTTGCGTGTCTGCTTCCGACAGACCTCCACCGTTCGAGAGAGGATGAATTCCTGCGTTGTTCTCTGAGTGCTTGCCTGGTTTCGGTTTGCCAGTCCCCGCCTTCCCTCCCTCCCTCCCTCCCTCCCTCCCTCCCTTCCTCCCTCCGTCCGGGCAGCCGGGGATCTTGCTCGTGACCCTCTGGGCACCCCGTGCCGGCCGCCCCGGGCCTCGCCGGCGTCTCCGTGGGATTCGCCCCCGCCGAGGAGTCGCGTGGGGAGCGCGTTTCCTTCGAGGCGGCCTCCCGGCGACGTCTTCCCAGCTTCCCCGGCCACCCCCCCCCCCCACCCCCGTCTGCTGCCGGGGTCGCGCCGTGTCGTGCCGTCCCGGGAGCTAGCTCCGAGATGGACGCCTCGGGGCCGCGCCAGACGCCCGCCGGCTCGCCCCGGCGGGCTGAGCTCGGGCGTTTGGGCGGCCCGGCGCTGCTGCATCCTCGGTGGCCGGCCGGCGACAGGGAACCCGGCCCGGGGACGTTGGAGCCGTTGTCGGGAGCCACCTGGCGGCCGCTTTTATATTGTCCCCTGTCTCTGGAGCTTCGGCGACCTTCGTGAGGGCTGTGACTCGGCCGCCGGGCCCGAGGCAGAGTTCCGGGAGCCGGGCGACGCTGGCGGTGACTGTCCCGGTGGCGCCCAGGCGTGGGCGCCTGCTGCTGTCGCTTGAGATTGGGCGTGCAGGCCTATGAGGGTGTGACTGTCGCCGCGCTCTCGAGCCGGTCTGTGGGGCCGCCTGGCCTGGTCGACCAGCATCCGGCCGCGGGGACCGACCCGGCCACCCGACCCTCCTTCCTTCCTTCATTCCTTCCTTCCTTCCCTCCCTCCCTCCCCCCCCCCCACCGCCCGGTCCCCACAGCGCCCCGTTCCGGAGGTGGGGACCGGCCCGTGCCCGTGCCCGTGCGTTTAGGCCGGTGGAGGGCGCGACGGGCTCGTTGGCGGGCGCGCGTGGGTCCCGGGGGTCGGATTCTTTCTGACCGATGCTTTTCCGAGTCGGACTCCGGAGGTGGGGACCGGGCTGGGCCGCGAGGGGTGACCCGGAGAGAGAGGCCCGGGCCCGGGTGCGGTCCCTCGTGGGCTCCGGTCGCCTGGGAGGTGCCTCCGTGCGAAAATGTTTCCAAGTCCCCCTGGGTCCGGGGACGCGGACGGGCCGGGACCTGCTCGCGCGGGTGGCCGGGGAGGGCGCACCCGGCCCTTCAGCGGGCCCACGTGGGTCCCGGTCGGCGGACGCGACTTTTTCTCACCCTCCCCCGCCCCCTCGTCCACCGCGAGTCCCGGCCGGGGTGGGGGTGGCGGTGGGGACCGGCCCGAGTCGTACTGGGCGGCCCGGATAGGGCGGCCTGGGCCCGGGCGCGGTCCCTCGTGGGCCCCGCTCCTCAGAGGCGGCACAGTGGGATAGTTCCTTTTCTTTAACCAAGTCTTCGCCCGGGGACTCGGAGGGACCGCGGTACGGTACCTGCTCGCGCGGGCGATCCGGGGAGGGCGACCCCGGCCCGCTCGCTGCCTCTGCCACGTTTTCCCGCCCCTCCCGCCCCGCCCCGCTCCACTCTGCCGCCCCCCCCCCCCCCCCCCCCCGCTCCTCGGGTCGACCAGATGGCCCCGAGAGAGCTCCGGGGCTGCTGTGGATGGGGAAGTGTTGGGGAGAGGTAGCCGGGCCGAGGTCCCGGGGAGCCCCCCCGAGGTTCGTGGATGGGCCCCGCTGCCGGGCGCCGTGATTTTTTTCGCCTGAAATGGGCCTTTTTTACCACCAGATAGGTGCTGACACGGTCTCCTCTGGCATCTCTCGCTGGGGGTTCTGGGACTCTGGACGCGCGCAGGGTGCTGGGCTTTGGACCGCCGTCTGGCGCCCGAACCGGCCCTTGCCACTTGAGCCGCCCGCTTGGGCCTGCGCGCCGGCTCTCGTGTGTGCGCCCGGCTGACCCGACCCGCGGTGCCGCCTCCGGTCTCTGGCTCACCCGAGGGCGGCGGGGCGAGGTGGTGCGTGGGTCTTCTACCCCGTGTGACTCCCCTTCCCCGCCGCAGGCACCCGGTGGTGGCTGAGACGACCCCACCCCGCAGGCTCCGTGCCACGTGTCAGGCGTTCTCCTCGCGGGGTCGTCGGCCACTGTTGCCCGAGAAGGCAAGAGAGAGAGACAAGAGGGGGCTGGGTGCCGGCTGAGGCTGAAGCAGGCTCCTCCGGTGAGGGTCCTCGCCGTGCCCCTCCCCCCTCGGGGCCCTCGTGGCCCCTGGCTCTCTGGATTGACTGATCGATGTGGTGATGTCGCGCTCTCCTGGGCCGGGCCTTACGTCGCGCCAGACGAGGGACGGACGTTCTTGGCGAACGGGACCGCTCTTCTCGTTCTGTCCGCGGGCCCCTCGCCTCTCTTGTCACGCCCTGCCGGCCTGCCGAGGGGTGTGTGGGAGGCAGGGGTGGTGGTCTCCGGCCCGGACCTGCGGTCTCCCGCCTCC
>NW_027193213.1:0-5000 GCF_949987515.2 Delphinus delphis | reverse complement strand
CTCTTGGCAAGGGCGTATCATGTTTAACATGGAAAGGACTATGCCAACGGTGGTCTCAGAATGAATGGAGGGTGCAAAGAGGTAGAAAGAGAGGTTCCCGACTTGGGGGGGGGGGGTTGCGGGGAGGGGGGAAAGCCCCAACCACGTCGCCTCGTCCTCCATCCATCCCGATCAGGGTCGGTCACGGGCAGAACACAAGGGGGCGGCTTCCCTCACTGGGGGCCCCGAACTTAGAAAACTCTCATCTCTGCAAAAAGACAAGCAGTGCTGGCTGGGGCTGGCACATTCTCTTCTTCTCATGGGACTGATGTTGATCTCCATAGCTCAGAAAACACGTGCGAACACTCAGAAGATACCCAAGCACTGTGTCCTTCCTTTACCTGGCTCCCTGTCGCTCACTCTCCGCCTCTGTCTCTGTCTCTGCCACTCGCTCTCTGTCTCTTTCTTTCTCCCGGTCTCTCTCTCTCTCTCTCTCTCTCTCTTGCTCTCTCTCTCTCTCTCTCTCTCTTGCTCTCTCTCTCTCTCTCTCTCTCTCTCTCTCTCTCTCTCTCTCTTTCTCGCGCGCGCGCGCGCTCGCTCTCGCTCTCGCCCTCGCTCTCGCTCTCGCCCTCGCTCTCGCTCTCGCCCTCGCTCTCGCTCTCGCCCTCGCTCTCGCTCTCGCGCTCTCCCCCACCCCTGCTCTTCCTCCCCCACTTTATCTCTTTCTTCCCGCCTCCTCTCTTTCTTTCTCTCTGTCTCCCTCTCTGTCTCTCTGCCTCTCGTCTCTCTCTGTCTCTGTCTCTCTGTCTCTGTCTCTCTCCACCCCCCCCCCCGTCTCTCCCTCCCTGTCTCTCTCTGCCTCCCTGTCTCTCTCTGCCTCCCTCCCTCCCTCCCTCCCTCCCTCTCTCTTTTTCCTCTCTCTCTCTCTCCTGGCCTCTCCTCCACTTTCTCCCTTCCTCATTTTCTGTCTCCCTCTCCCTCACCCGTCCCCACTCCCCCCCCATCCCCGGTCATGGGGCATCCTCATTTTCCATGAGAACTCATGGAGATGGAAGGGATGTTGGACTGATGTTCGCGTGCTACCGGATCCCACTCCCACAGGGATAGCTGCTGCACTGCCTTTGGCAGGCCATGGTGGGTGGGGGTGGTGTCTCTTCTTCTGTATCGGTAGAAATGATTTGAAGGGGAGGCAGGATGGGCATAGGTCCACTGCCTCACACCAAGGCCCTTTGGGAGCATTTCAGTGAATCGGGACAGAACATGTTTCTCCGTGCGGGGAGGGAACCGGAATAGGGCACCCCGAAATGGACCGCTTTGGCACACAGATGAGTTCGAATGGAAGGCGCTTCAGAAACGACGGGTGGGCGACGAGGACGCTCTGCCGCTCTGCCTCTCCCTCTTCTTCCTGACCTGAAAGGAGGACCAAGATCTTCCTCGAGAAGAAGCTCAAGCTCAGAGCCCGCCCTTTCGAGTGACTCCTGGCTTGGGCTTCTCCTGCGTGGGGGTCACGGTGCACGCGTTCCTCAGCCGTGGGTCGCTCTCTTCTCGAGCTGTCTTTTGGGGACAGGGGCCTCTCAGGCAAGAACTCAGAAGGATCGTCGAGGGAACGTCGTTTTTCCTCTCCCACGACTGATGAATGCAGACAGACACACAGGAATCTCGCCCCCCGCTTCCACCCCCGCCCCCCACCCCCCACCCCAAGTGAGAGGAGTCGCCGGACATCCTTGGGGTCACACACAGCCAGCCTCCGTGGCTCTTCTATGTTGCCAGGCTCCCTGGCCTTCACTGCCCCCGCACGCCCCCAGTGAAGTTGCATCATCGTTCATAGTGTAAATGCTGTGAGAAGATAAGCTTTGCAAAATAAAATTCTCCCTGCCTTTCCTTCCCAAGAACACCATGTACACCTACTGTCATGTGCAGTGCTTATGGACCCACCTGGAGCAGAGGACCCTCTCCGACAGACACCCTCCCCACCCCACCCCACCCCACCCCACCCCACCCCACCCCCAGGAACTCACTTACTCCGAGTCATCGAGGAGAGGGTGTCTGGTTCCGTGTCTTAAATAGGTGGGCCAATGACACGTCATCTCCTAGTAAGCCATCGGGTTCACCGGTTCGGGTTCGGGTTCGGTGGCATGAAGTACATTTACGTCCTCCTTGAGTTTGACTTTGAAAGTCTTGGGGCCCTGAGTAGGCCGCCCCCAAACGTGCCTCCGTGGCATAGAGAAGTTTTGGAATTAGACTGACAACACCACGAGAGGGACACTCTGACTCTCTTTTACTTCTCCCCTCTGAAATCAGGAAGAAAATCTCTCACGTGAAAGGGGAGGGGGGCGGGAGGTGTAGCCATCATGACGAACTGAACCGCCCTCATGTCTCATGAAATGTTCACGAATCATCTAAGTAGGACTGCTCATAACGAATAGAGGGCATAGGTGTTAACGAGATAAGAATGTTTAAGGGGAACTCTCCCCCCAATGATTGTTTTCCATAGGCCGACTTCAAGACTTTCCAACATCTCTGGTCATCTCTAGGCTTAGAGGTTGGCTAAGTGCCATTGGCGGGGTGAAATCTCAGCGAGTGTCTACATCACCTCCACATAAGATAAAATACTGAAATGTTCATGGCTCCACAAGTCTAAGGGTCTCCCTGCTTTGGACCTTTTACGGAGGAGAGACTGAGCATGTTTGGTTCCATGCCTAGGTAGATCTTGTGCTTTAGGGAAAGAGTGTACTCGGTAGGAGCCTAGACTTCTACAAAGTATTCCATGTTCACACTGTTCACTGTGGTTGGCTTCCTTACTTTCACTGACTGACTGAAGGGAAAAAAAAAAAAAAAAAACCAGACAGTGTCCAAGGACGAGGCATTCCAAAGAAGGAACGGAACGTGTGTGGTCCAAGCTACCTGATGTCGCCATCCTCATGGTAGGAAGAGGACTTTTTTGGGGGAGTGGGGAGGCAAAGTAGAAGATATGCAGATAATGTTTGGGGGAAAGAGAAAGAGATTTTAGTCCTAAAGGTGGTCACTTCTCAATGGAAAAGAAAGAAAACGAGGGACAGGCTAAAAATGGGCACAGACGATTGGAAAAGGTGTGTGAAGAAAATGGTCTTTGGAAAGGAATCGGATCCGTGGTCAGGACTGACTGGATAAGATGAGGATGGATTCAAAGACAGAAATGAGTGTTCGTATCAACGTGAAACAAGTGCAAAAATAGAATTTAGTTGTCTCTCTATGTTAAAAGGACAAGGTTTGGGTTTAGGGTTTGGGTTTTTCTTTCATCAGTCTGCTCTGTCCATCATGAGAGATTAGATTAGATTAGGAAAGGTTTCTTCCTTTATCTTTAAGGAGAGAAGGAAGGAAAGAAAGAGAGAGAGAGAGAGAGAGAGAGAGAGAGAGAGAGAGAGAGAGAGAGAGAGAGAGAGAGAAAAGGAAGGAAGGAAGGAAGGAAGGAAGGAAGGAAAAGGAAGCAAGAAAGAAAAGCTTATGCCTTGTCAAAAGTCATCACTTATTTTCTAGGTTGCCGTTATCAGGTCTCGGAGGACTCACATCAGCTTAGTCCTCTCGAGATTCAAAGAACCAGGTGTGGCTCGGAACTGAAGAAGAAGCTTCTCTCTCTGCCTAGCAAGTCTCTCCTTGGGACGTCGGTGACCTGGCTAGCGAAGCACTGTTTCACAGTGACCTATATCCGATTAAGTGCTTTACAACCTTTTGGATATTTTGGACACACTTGCCCCCCGGTTGAAGGACAGGTGAAGTCCTTTGGACTTAGAACGCACTTTGAGTTAGGATGCAGGAGGAGAGGGCCCTCGAAATGGCCCAAAAATGTGTTCTCTCTCCTGAGAAACGAGAGAGATGAAACTGAGTACGTTTCTTGGAGAGCTTCGATGACACGGGAAGCGTCGTCAAAGAGGAAGGAACAACGTGACGTCTACTTTGGCTTGTGTCTGTACACCGATGTGTTCTAACTGTTCCAGACATGATGGGATGTTTCTTCCTGGAAGTCTTCTCTGTCCTGGCATAAAGGGTTGTCTGTCGTCGTCAAAATGGAGGCTCACACGAAAGGGACGGAACCCAGTATCAGGGAGGTGTTCTAACCGACGTTCACGCCAAGGCAGCAACAACAGCCTGTTGAAAGGTGGTGGGGGTGGCGGGGCACACGTGGATCGAGTCCATTCTGTCCTGTCAACAGCCGGTCGGGGCTATGGCAGACGGGAGACGGCGGCCCGGCCGGTTGGTTACTCCCTGGCCAACCTCCCCCCTCCCCCACCCCCACCCCCCCACCTTGCATTCCTTCACCCACCCATGGTGCCTTGAAGATGACCCCAATTGTACATAGACATTGGCGGGAAGATTTCTACAGTCTACCGGCAACGTCTGACCTGTCATGCTTGTAACCCTGGAGGGGGGGGGGGGGGGAGCTATTTTTCTCTCTGGAAAGAAAACCTCCTCTCTCTGGACCCTCTGAACCCCAGCCACTGGACTTCATTCCACTGCCACTTAGTAGGGGTCATCCAAACATTCTTGTGGCCGTAGGTATGTCTTCCGTGTGGGTTGAAGTCTTCCCTCACTCACTGCAAGCCTGATGTCCTCACCGTGGCACAGAGACTGTTAAAAAAACAAAATGTGTTTGCCACTTGGGGTCTACCTTCCACTTGGGGTCTACCTTCCACAGCCTCCCCTGTGATCAGATCACGGCACCCGCTTCGCTGGGCAAATCCTACAATCCTTCACAGAAGCTCTTGCAAACTTTTTGGAACCGTCACTCGTCCAGTCACGCTCGATCATCAGGCAAGGTCGGCAGAACCGATGGAAAGACTGGACTCCAAGGAGAACAAGGATGACTTACACGGGATTGAATGAACTGATGAACAGGATGATAATGTGTATGACTCCTTGTGTAAAGTAGGACGGATTGGGGAAGCGGGGGATAACTTAGGGGGTTGGGATGAACATGTACACATGACTGTACATAAAATCGGTAATCAACAAGCAAGCGCCTCCTACTATATAGCACAGGAAAC
>NW_027193212.1:0-25000 GCF_949987515.2 Delphinus delphis | reverse complement strand
CTCTTCCTGGTGGGAAATGAGAGTTAAATTTGCCCATCCAGACACCTCCAGCTAGTCTTTCATTGGTTCTCGCTATTCCTGTTCATCTTCCACAGAAATTGCAAACTGGGCCAAACAGGAGGTTAAAGGGAATGACTCTCCAAGTGGGGAGAGTGTTAGTAAAGCGTCTGGAATGTTGCACCCGAGTACCAGGGTACGAAAACTGAGACATATTTGAACACGTCTCCCGATCACATGGTTGATCATACTCTAGGTTCCACATGCATGTTTTAGCTGAAGGAAGAATACCTAAAACCTGGGTAGTTGAAACCCGTGTAATGGGTACCATGAAATATGACTTCAAAGGGTCTTCATTTGCTCACCGAACCTCTCCAATCCTATCACTGCTGCGTTTATGCCCCTGTACACATGCTTGATTCTCCTTCGGAGACATAGCAATCCATAGGTTTTAAGATACTTACTAGTCAGGTACATTCTTAGACGTTTAATATGCGGTGTTGAGTCCATTTCGTTGAGCAAGGAGTAGCTCTTGTCTATTCCATATTTGGCTTAAGGAACTTTATCTGTGCTCATTTCAATCTCTGGTTTTATGCAGCACCCCAACTCACCTTTCCCCTTAAGCAAGCATAAGTTGGTTTTCTAAATTTGAGACCCTGTTCTGTTCTGTAATTCAGTTCCTGTGTAGCCAAGTTTACATTCCGTGTATTACTGATATCTTATGATGTTTCTTTTTCTGTGTGACTTATTTCAGTTAGAATCATCATACCTGAATCCACTCATTGTGCTGTTAAGGGCCTGATGACACAGATTTCATTGCTGAGTGATATTGCTTTGTAAGTAAATACCACAACTTTTTTATCCATTTTTCACTTTCTGCGATGTTGAACTTGTACTGTAAACGAGGTTCTTGTAAACAGAGCCGTTCCAAACTTTGGGGTGGCTGTGTCTTTTTTATTTTAATTTCCCTAAGCTATAGGACCATAAGTGGAAGTGCCCTAGGTTCTGTTGCTTTGTTTTTTAGATGTTTCAGGAAACACCATACACTTCTCCAGAGTGGTTGTTGGCAATTTACATCCCGCCCTTCAGCATAACAAGGCTCCCAGTTCTCCATGGCCTGTCCTGCCTTTCTGGATTTTACACTTTTTTCAGATGGCCATTTTGACCGGGGGGAAGTGAGACTTCATTGTAGTGCAGATTTCCTTTGCAAGCTTGCTTGGTTGGCCAAAAAGGGCGTATGCGTTTTTTCCTGAATATATTCAGGAAAAAACGCATACGCCCTTTTTGGCCAAGTGCATCATTGTGGACGTTCTGCCTCTTTTCCTATGCTTTCAATGCAATTCCAGTCTACCTCCTGAAATCGGTTTCCTGCAATTCTGCCCCGCTTTCAAGTCCTCTTGGCAGCCTTACTTCAGTCTATTTTTGGACGATAGCTGTCATTTATAACTCTGCAGGTTTGTGAATTACAGTGCCCCTGAGCTCCTTTCTTCAACTCGCTTTCTTTTGAGCTGGCCGCAACACCGCAGGATGGCTTCAGGCCCTAATCTGGTTCCGGCACGGCACACTGAGCCTTTGGTTATTTCCTCTTCCTGGTGGGAAATGAGAGATAAATTTGCCCGTCCAGACACCTCCAGCTAACCTCTCATTGGTTCTCGCTATTCCTGTTCATCTTCCGCAGAAATTGCAAACTGGGCCAAACAGGAGGTTAAAGGCGCTCACTTTCCAAGTGGGGAGAGTGTTAGTAAAGCGTCTGGAATGTTGCACCCGAGTACCAGGGGAGGAAAACTGAGACATATTTGAACACGTCTCCCATTCACATGGTTGATCATACTTGGGTTCCACATGCATGTTTTAGCTGAAGGAAGAATACCTAAAACCTGGGTAGTTGAAACCCGTGGAATGGGTACCATGCAATATGACTTCAAAGGTCTTCATTTGCTTACCGCACCTCTCCAATCCTATCACTGCTGCGTTTATGCCCCTGTACACATGCTTGATTCTCTTTCGGAGACATAGCAATCCATAGGTTTTAAGATACTTACTAGTCAGGTACATTCTTAGGCGTTTAATATGGGGTGTTGAGTCCATTTCGTTGAGCAAGGAGTAGCTCTTGTCTATTCCATATTTGGCTTAAGGAACTTTATCTGTGCTCATTTCAATCTCTGGTTTTATGCAGCACCCCAACTCACCTTTCCCCTTAAGCAAGCATAAGTTGGTTTTCTAAATTTGAGACCCTGTTCTGTTCTGTAATTCAGTTCCTGTGTAGCCAAGTTTACATTCCGTGTATTACTGATATCTTATGATGTTTCTTTTTCTGTGTCACTTATTTCAGTTAGAATCATCATACCTGAATCCACTCATTGTGCTGCTAAGGGCCTGATGACACAGATTTCATTGCTGAGTGATATTGCTTTGTAAGTAAATGCCACAACTTCTTTATCCATTTTTCACTTTCTGCGATGTTGAACTTGTACTGTAAATGAGGTTCTTGTAAACAGAGCTGTTCCAAACTTTGGGGTGGCTGTGTCTTTTTGATTTTAATTTCCCTAAGGTATAGGACCATAAGTGGAAGTGCCCTAGGTTCTGTTGCTTTGTTTTTTAGATGTTTCAGGAAACACCATACACTTCTCCGAAGTGGTTGTTGGCAATTTACATCACGCCCATCAGCATAACAAGGCTCCCAGTTCTCCATGGCCTGTCCTGCCTTTCTGGATTTTACACTTTTTTCAGATGGCCCTTTTGACCGGGGGGAAGTGAGACTTCATTGTAGTGCAGATTTCCTTTGCAAGCTTGCTTGGTTGGCCAAAATGGGCGTATGCGTTTTTTCCTGAATATATTCAGGAAAAAACGCATACGCCCTTTTTGGCCAAGTGCATCATTGTGGACGTTCTGCCTCTTTTCCTATGCTTTCAATGCAATTCCTGTCTACCTCCTGAAATCGGTTTCCTGCAATTCTGCCCCGCTTTCAAGTCCTCTTGGCAGCCTTACTTCAGTCTATTTTTGGACGATAGCTGTCATTTATAACTCTGCAGGTTTGTGAATTACAGTGCCCCTGAGCTCCTTTCTTCAACTCGCTTTCTTGTGACCTGGCCGCAACACCGCAGGATGGCTTCAGGCCCTAATCTGGTTCCAGCACGGCACGCTGAGCCTTTGGTTATTTCCTCTTCCTGGTGGGAAATGAGAGTTAAATTTGCCCATCCAGACAGCTCCAGCTAGTCTCTCATTGGTTCTCGCTATTCCTGTTCATCTTCCACAGAAATTGCAAACTGGGCCAAACAGGAGTTTAAAGGCGCTGACTCTCCAAGTGGGGAGAGTGTTAGTAAAGCGTCTGGAATGTTGCACTCGAGTACCAGGGGAGGAAAACTGAGACATATTTGAACACGTCTCCCGTTCACATGGTTGATCATACTTGGGTTCCACATGCATCTTTTAGCTGAAGGAAGAATACCTTAAACCTGGGTATTTGAAACCCGTGGAATGGGTACCATGCAATATGACTTCAAAGGGTCTTCATTTGCTCACCGAACCTCTCCAATCCTATCACTGCTGCGTTTATGCCCCTGTACACATGCTTGATTCTCCTTCGGAGACATAGCAATCCATAGGTTTTAAGATACTTACTAGTCAGGTACATTCTTAGGCGTTTAATATGCGGTGTTGAGTCCATTTCGTTGAGCAAGGAGTAGCTCTTGTCTATTCCATATTTGGCTTAAGGAACTTTATCTGTGCTCATTTCAATCTCTGGTTTTATGCAGCACCCCAACTCACCTTTCCCCTTAAGCAAGCATAAGTTGGTTTTCTAAATTTGAGACCCTGTTCTGTTCTGTAATTCAGTTCCTGTGTAGCCAAGTTTACATTCCGTGTATTACTGATATCTTATGATGTTTCTTTTTCTGTGTGACTTATTTCAGTTAGAATCATCATACCTGAATCCACTCATTGTGCTGCTAAGGGCCTGATGACACAGATTTCATTGCTGAGTGATATTGCTTTGTAAGTAAATACCACAACTTCTTTATCCATTTTTCACTTTCTGCGATGTTGAACTTGTACTGTAAATGAGGTTCTTGTAAACAGAGCCGTTCCAAACTTTGGGGTGGCTGTGTCTTTTTGATTTTAATTTCCCTAAGCTATAGGACCATAAGTGGAAGTGCCCTAGGTTCTGTTGCTTTGTTTTTTAGATGTTTCAGGAAACACCATACACTTCTCCCGAGTGGTTGTTGGCAATTTCCATCCCGCCCATCAGCATAACAAGGCTCCCAGTTCTCCATGGCCTGTCCTGCCTTTCTGGATTTTACACTTTTTTCAGATGGCCCTTTTGACCGGGGGGAAGTGAGACTTCATTGTAGTGCAGATTTCCTTTGCAAGCTTGCTTGGTTGGCCAAAAAGGGCGTATGCGTTTTTTCCTGAATATATTCAGGAAAAAACGCATACGCCCTTTTTGGCCAAGTGCATCATTGTGGACGTTCTGCCTCTTTTCCTATGCTTTCAATGCAATTCCTGTCTACCTCCTGAAATCGGTTTCCTGCAATTCTGCCCCGCTTTCAAGTCCTCTTGGCAGCCTTACTTCAGTCTATTTTTGGACGATAGCTGTCATTTATAACTCTGCAGGTTTGTGAATTACAGTGCCCCTGAGCTCCTTTCTTCAACTCGCTTTCTTGTGACCTGGCCTCAACACCGCAGGATGGCTTCAGGCCCTAATCTGGTTCCAGCACGGCACGCTGAGCCTTTGGTTATTTCCTCTTCCTGGTGGGAAATGAGAGTTAAATTTGCCCATCCAGACAGCTCCAGCTAGTCTCTCATTGGTTCTCGCTATTCCTGTTCATCTTCCACAGAAATTGAAAACTGGGCCAAACAGGAGGTTAAAGGCGCTGACTCTCCAAGTGGGGAGAGTGTTAGTAAAGCATCTGGAATGTTGCACTCGAGTACCAGGGGAGGAAAACTGAGACATATTTGAACACGTCTCCCGTTCACATGGTTGATCATACTTGGGTTCCACATGCATCTTTTAGCTGAAGGAAGAATACCTTAAACCTGGGTATTTGAAACCCGTGGAATGGGTACCATGCAATATGACTTCAAAGGGTCTTCATTTGCTCACCGAACCTCTCCAATCCTATCACTGCTGCGTTTATGCCCCTGTACACATGCTTGATTCTCTTTCGGAGACATAGCAATCCATAGGTTTTAAGATACTTACTAGTCAGGTACATTCTTAGGCGTTTAATATGCGGTGTTGAGTCCATTTCGTTGAGCAAGGAGTAGCTCTTGTCTATTCCATATTTGGCTTAAGGAACTTTATCTGTGCTCATTTCAATCTCTGGTTTTATGCAGCACCCCAACTCACCTTTCCCCTTAAGCAAGCATAAGTTGGTTTTCTAAATTTGAGACCCTGTTCTGTTCTGTAATTCAGTTCTTGTGTAGCCAAGTTTACATTCCGTGTATTACTGATATCTTATGATGTTTCATTTTCTGTGTGACTTATTTCAGTTAGAATCATCATACCTGAATCCACTCATTGTGCTGCTAAGGGCCTGATGACACAGATTTCATTGCTGAGTGATATTGCTTTGTAAGTAAATACCACAACTTCTTTATCCATTTTTCACTTTCTGCGATGTTGAACTTGTACTGTAAACGAGGTTCTTGTAAACAGAGCCGTTCCACTTTTTGGGGTGGCTGTGTCTTTTTGATTTTAATTTCCCTAAGCTATAGGACCATAAGTGGAAGTGCCCTAGGTTCTGTTGCTTTGTTTTTTAGATGTTTCAGGAAACACCATACACTTCTCCCGAGTGTCTGTTGGCAATTTACATCCCGCCCATCAGCATAACAAGGCTCCCAGTTCTCCATGGCCTGTCCTGCCTTTCTGGATTTTACACTTTTTTCAGATGGTCCTTTTGACCGGGGGGAAGTGAGACTTCATTGTAGTGCAGATTTCCTTTGCAAGCTTGCTTGGTTGGCCAAAAAGGGCGTATGCGTTTTTTCCTGAATATATTCAGGAAAAAACGCATACGCCCTTTTTGGCCAAGTGCATCATTGTGGACGTTCTGCCTCTTTTCCTATGCTTTCAATGCAATTCCAGTCTACCTCCTGAAATCGGTTTCCTGCAATTCTGCCCCGCTTTCAAGTCCTCTTGGCAGCCTTACTTCAGTCTATTTTTGGACGATAGCTGTCATTTATAACTCTGCAGGTTTGTGAATTACAGTGCCCCTGAGCTCCTTTCTTCAACTCGCTTTCTTGTGAGCTGGCCGCAACACCGCAGGATGGCTTCAGGCCCTAATCTGGTTCCGGCACGGCACGCTGAGCCTTTGGTTAATTCCTCTTCCTGGTGGGAAATGAGAGTTGAATTTGCCCGTCCAGACACCTCCAGCTAGTCTCTCATTGGTTCTCGCTATTCCTGTTCATCTTCTGCAGAAATTGCAAACTGGGCCAAACAGGAGGTTAAAGGGACTGACTCTCCAAGTCGGGAGAGTGTTAGTAAAGCGTCTGGAATGTTGCACCCGAGTACCAGGGTACGAAAACTGAGACATATTTGAACACGTCTCCCGATCACATGGTTGATCATACTCTAGGTTCCACATGGATGTTTTAGCTGAAGGAGGAATACCTTAAACCTGGGTATTTGAAACCCGTGGAATGGGTACCATGCAAGATGACTTCAAAGGGTCTTCATTTGCTCACCGAACCTCTCCAATCCTATCACTGCTGCGTTTATGCCCCTGTACACATGCTTGATTCTCTTTCGGAGACATAGCAATCCATAGGATTTAAGATACTTACTAGTCAGGTACATTCTTAGGTGTTTAATATGCGGTGTTGAGTCCATTTCGTTGAGCAAGGAGTAGCTCTTGTCTATTCCATATTTGGCTTAAGGAACTTTATCTGTGCTCATTTCAATCTCTGGTTTTATGCAGCACCCCAACTCACCTTTCCCCTTAAGCAAGCATAAGTTGGTTTTCTAAATTTGAGACCCTGTTCTGTTCTGCAATTCAGTTCCTGTGTAGCCAAGTTTACATTCCGTGTATTACTGATATCTTATGATGTTTCTTTTTCTGTGACTTATTTCAGTTAGAATCATCATACCTGAATCCACTCATTGTGCTGCTAAGGGCCTGATGACACAGAATTCATTGCTGAGTGATATTGCTTTGTAAGTAAATACCACAACTTCTTTATCCATTTTTCAATTTCTGCGATGTTGAACTTGTACTGTAAACGAGGTTCTTGTAAACAGAGCCGTTCCAAACTTTGGGGTGGCTGTGTCTTTTTGATTTTAAATTCTCTAAGCTATAGGACCATAAGTGGAAGTGCCCTAGGCTCTGTTGCTTTGTATTTTAGATGTTTCAGGAAACACCATACACTTCTCCCGAGTGGTTGTTGGCAATTTCCATCCCGCCCATCAGCATAACAAGGCTCCCAGTTCTCCATGGCCTGTCCTGCCTTTCTGGATTTTACACTTTTTTCAGATGGCCCTTTTGACCGGGGGGAAGTGAGACTTCATTGTAGTGCAGATTTCCTTTGCTAGCTTGCTTGGTTGGCCAAAAAGGGCGTATGCGTTTTTTCCTGAATATATTCAGGAAAAAACGCATACGACCTTTTTGGCCAAGTGCATCATTGTGGACGTTCTGCCTCTTTTCCTATGCTTTCAATGGAATTCCAGTCTACCTCCTGAAATCGGTTTCCTGCAATTCTGCCCCGCTTTCAAGTCCTCTTGGCAGCCTTACTTCAGTCTATTTTTGGACGATAGCTGTCATTTATAACTCTGCAGGTTTGTGAATTACAGTGCCCCTGAGCTCCTTTCTTCAACTCGCTTTCTTTTGAGCTGGCCGCAACACCGCAGGATGGCTTCAGGCCCTAATCTGTTTCCGGTACGGCACACTGAGCCTTTGGTTATTTCCTCTTCCTGGTGGGAAATAAGAGTTAAATTTGCCCGTCCAGACACCTCCAGCTAGCCTGTCATTTGTTCTCGCTATTCCTGTTCCTCTTCCGCAGAAATTGCAAACTGGGCCAAACAGGAGGTTAAAGGCGCTGACTCTCCAAGTGGGGAGAGTGTTAGTAAAGCGTCTGGAATGTTGCACCCGAGTACCAGGGGAGGAAAACTGAGACATATTTGAACACGTCTCCCATTCACATGGTTGATCATACTCTGGGTTCCACATGCATGTTTTAGCTGAAGGAAGAATACCTTAAACCTGGAGAGTTGAGACCCGTGTAATGGGTACCATGCAATATGACTTCAAAGGGTCTTCATTTGCTCACCGAACCTCTCCAATCCTATCACTGCTGCGTTTATGCCCCTGTACACACGCTTGATTCTCTTTTGGAGACATAGCAATCCATAGGTTTTAAGATACTTACTAGTCAGGTACATTCTTAGGCGTTTAATATGGGGTGTTGAGTCCATTTCGTTGAGCAAGGAGTAGCTCTTGTCTATTCCATATTTGGCTTAAGGAACTTTATCTGTGCTCATTTCAATCTCTGGTTTTATGCAGCACCCCAACTCACCTTTCCCCTTAAGCAAGCATAAGTTGGTTTTCTAAATTTGAGACCCTGTTCTGTTTTGGAATGCAGTTCCTGTGTAGCCAAGTTTACATTCCGTGTATTACTGATATCTTATGGTGTTTCTTTTTCTGTGTGACTTATTTCAGTTAGAATCATCATACCTGAATCCACTCATTGTGCTGCTAAGGGCCTGATGACACAGATTTCATTGCTGAGTGATATTGCTTTGTAAGTAAATACCACAACTTCTTTATCCATTTTTCACTTTCTGCGATGTTGAACTTGTACTGTAAACGAGGTTCTTGTAAACAGAGCCGTTCCAAACTTTGGGGTGGCTGTGTCTTTTTCATTTTAATTTCCCTAAGCTATAGGACCATAAGTGGAAGTGCCCTAGGTTCTGTTGCTTTGTTTTTTAGATGTTTCAGGAAACACCATACACTTCTCCCGAGTGGTTGTTGGCAATTTCCATCCCGCCCATCAGCATAACAAGGCTCCCAGTTCTCCATGGCCTGTCCTGCCTTTCTGGATTTTACACTTTTTTCAGATGGCCCTTTTGACCGGGGGGAAGTGAGACTTCATTGTAGTGCAGATTTCCTTTGCAAGCTTGCTTGGTTGGCCGAAAAGGGCGTATGCGTTTTTTCCTGAATATATTCAGGAAAAAACGCATACGCCCTTTTTGGCCAAGTGCATCATTGTGGACGTTCTGCCTCTTTTCCTATGCTTTCAATGCAATTCCAGTCTACCTCCTGAAATCGGTTTCCTGCAATTCTGCCCCACTTTCAAGTCCTCTTGGCAGCCTTACTTCAGTCTATTTTTGGACGATAGCTGTCATTTATAACTCTGCAGGTTTGTGAATTACAGTGCCCCTGAGCTCCTTTCTTCAACTCGCTTTCTTGTGAGCTGGCCGCAACACCGCAGGATGGCTTCAGGCCCTAATCTGGTTCCAGTACGGCACGCTGAGCCTTTGGTTATTTCCTCTTCCTGGTGGGAAATGAGAGTTAAATTTGCCCGTCCAGACACCTCCAGCTAGCCTCTAATTGGTTCTCACTATTCCTGTTCATCTTCCGCAGAAATTGCAAACTGGGCCAAACAGGAGGTTAAAGGCGCTGACTCTCCAAGAGGGGAAAGTGTTAGTAAAGCGTCTGCAATGTTGCACCCGAGTACCAGGGGAGGAAAACTGAGACATATTTGAACACGTCTCCCGATCACATGGTTGATCATACTCTAGGTTCCACATGCATGTTTTAGCTGAAGGAAGAATACCTAAAACCTGGGTAGTTGAAACCCGTGGAATGGGTACCATGCAATATGACTTCAAAGGGTCTTCATTTGCTCACCGAACCTCTCGAATCCTATCACTGCTGCGTTTATGCCCCTGTACACATGCTTGATTCTCCTTCGGAGACATAGCAATCCATAGGTTTTAAGATACTTACTAGTCAGGTACATTCTTAGGCGTTTAATATGCGGTGTTGAGTCCATTTCGTTGAGCAAGGAGTAGCTCTTGTCTATTCCATATTTGGCTTAAGGAACTTTATCTGTGCTCATTTCAATCTCTGGTTTTATGCAGCACCCCAACTCACCTTTCCCCTTAAGCAAGCATAAGTTGGTTTTCTAAATTTGAGACCCTGTTCTGTTCTGTAATTCAGTTCCTGTGTAGCCAAGTTTACATTCCGCGTATTACTGATATCTTATGATGTTTCTTTTTCTGTGTGACTTATTTCAGTTAGAATCATCATACCTGAATCCACTCATTGTGCTGTTAAGGGCCTGATGACACAGATTTCATTGCTGAGTGATATTGCTTTGTAAGTAAATACCACAACTTTTTTATCCATTTTTCACTTTCTGCGATGTTGAACTTGTACTGTAAACGAGGTTCTTGTAAACAGAGCCGTTCGAAACTTTGGGGTGGCTGTGTCTTTTTGATTTTAAATTCCCTAAGCTATAGGACCATAAGTGGAAGTGCCCTAGGCTCTGTTGCTTTGTTTTTTAGATGTTTCAGGAAACACCATACACTTCTCCCGAGTGGTTGTTGGCAATTTACATCCCGCCCTTCAGCATAACAAGGCTCCCAGTTCTCCATGGCCTGTCCTGCCTTTCTGGATTTTACACTTTTTTCAGATGGCCATTTTGACCGGGGGGAAGTGAGACTTCATTGTAGTGCAGATTTCCTTTGCAAGCTTGGTTGGTTGGCCAAAAAGGGCGTATGCGTTTTTTCCTGAATATATTCAGGAAAAAACGCATACGCCCTTTTTGGCCAAGTGCATCATTGTGGACGTTCTGCCTCTTTTCCTATGCTTTCAATGCAATTCCAGTCTACCTCCTGAAATCGGTTTCCTGCAATTCTGCCCCGCTTTCAAGTCCTCTTGGCAGCCTTACTTCAGTCTATTTTTGGACGATAGCTGTCATTTATAACTCTGCAGGTTTGTGAATTACAGTGCCCCTGAGCTCCTTTCTTCAACTCGCTTTCTTTTGAGCTGGCCGCAACACTGCAGGATGGCTTCAGGCCCTAATCTGGTTCCGGCACGGCACACTGAGCCTTTGGTTATTTCCTCTTCCTGGTGGGAAATGAGAGATAAATTTGCCCGTCCAGACACCTCCAGCTAGCCTCTCATTGGTTCTCGCTATTCCTGTTCATCTTCCGCAGAAATTGCAAACTGGGCCAAACAGGAGGTTAAAGGCGCTGACTCTCCAAGTGGGGAGAGTGTTAGTAAAGCGTCTGGAATGTTGCACCCGAGTACCAGGGGAGGAAAACTGAGACATATTTGAACACGTCTCCCATTCACATGGTTGATCATACTTGGGTTCCACATGCATGTTTTAGCTGAAGGAAGAATACCTAAAACCTGGGTAGTTGAAACCCGTGGAATGGGTACCATGCAATATGACTTCAAAGGGTCTTCATTTGCTCACCGAACCTCTCGAATCCTATCACTGCTGCGTTTATGCCCCTGTACACATGCTTGATTCTCCTTCGGAGACATAGCAATCCATAGGTTTTAAGATACTTACTAGTCAGGTACATACTTAGGCGTTTAATATGCGGTGTTGAGTCCATTTCGTTGAGCAAGGAGTAGCTCTTGTCTATTCCATATTTGGCTTAAGGAACTTTATCTGTGCTCATTTCAATCTCTGGTTTTATGCAGCACCCCAACTCACCTTTCCCCTTAAGCAAGCATAAGTTGGTTTTCTAAATTTGAGACCCTGTTCTGTTCTGTAATTCAGTTCCTGTGTAGCCAAGTTTACATTCCGTGTATTACTGATATCTTATGATGTTTCTTTTTCTGTGTGACTTATTTCAGTTAGAATCATCATACCTGAATCCACTCATTGTGCTGCTACGGGCCTGATGACACAGATTTCATTGCTGAGTGATATTGCTTTGTAAGTAAATACCACAACTTCTTTCTCCATTTTTCACTTTCTGCGATGTTGAACTTGTACTGTAAACGAGGTTCTTGTAAACAGAGCCGTTCCAAACTTTGGGGTGGCTGTGTCTTTTTGATTTTAATTTCCCTAAGCTATAGGACCATAAGTGGAAGTGCCCTAGGTTCTGTTGCTTTGTTTTTTACATGTTTCCGGAAACACCATACACTTCTCCCGAGTGGTTGTTGGCAATTTACATCCCGCCCATCAGCATAACAAGGCTCCCAGTTCTCCATGGCCTGTCCTGCCTTTCTGGATTTTACACTTTTTTCAGATGGCCCTTTTGACCGGGGGGAAGTGAGACTTCATTGTAGTGCAGATTTCCTTTGCAAGCTTGCTTGGTTGGCCAAAAAGGGCGTATGCGTTTTTTCCTGAATATATTCAGGAAAAAACGCATACGCCCTTTTTGGCCAAGTGCATCATTGTGGACGTTCTGCCTCTTTTCCTATGCTTTCAATGCAATTCCTGTCTACCTCCTGAAATCGGTTTCCTGCAATTCTGCCCCGCTTTCAAGTCCTCTTGGCAGCCTTACTTCAGTCTATTTTTGGATGATAGCTGTCATTTATAACTCTGCAGGTTTGTGAATTACAGTGCCCCTGAGCTCCTTTCTTCAACTCGCTTTCTTGTGACCTGGCCGCAACACCGCAGGATGGCTTCAGGCCCTAATCTGGTTCCAGCAAGGCACGCTGAGCCTTTGGTTATTTCCTCTTCCTGGTGGGAAATGAGAGTTAAATTTGCCCATCCAGACACCTCCAGCTAGTCTCTCATTGGTTCTCGCTATTCCTGTTCATCTTCCACAGAAATTGCAAACTGGGCCAAACAGGAGGTTAAAGGCGCTGACTCTCCAAGTGGGGAGAGTGTTAGTAAAGCGTCTGGAATGTTGCACTCGAGTACCAGGGGAGGAAAACTGAGACATATTTGAACACGTCTCCCATTCACATGGTTGATCATACTTGGGTTCCACATGCATCTTTTAGCTGAAGGAAGAATACCTTAAACCTGGGTATTTGAAACCCGTGGAATGGGTACCATGCAATATGACTTCAAAGGGTCTTCATTTGCTCACCGAACCTCTCCAATCCTATCACTGCTGCGTTTATGCCCCTGTACACATGCTTGATTCTCTTTCGGAGACATAGCAATCCATAGGTTTTAAGATACTTACTAGTCAGGTACATTCTTAGGCGTTTAATATGCGGTGTTGAGTCCATTTCGTTGAGCAAGGAGTAGCTCTTGTCTATTCCATATTTGGCTTAAGGAACTTTATCTGTGCTCATTTCAATCTCTGGTTTTATGCAGCACCCCAACTCACCTTTCCCCTTAAGCAAGCATAAGTTGGTTTTCTAAATTTGAGACCCTGTTCTGTTCTGTAATTCAGTTCCTGTGTAGCCAAGTTTACATTCCGTGTATTACTGATATCTTATGATGTTTCATTTTCTGTGTGACTTATTTCAGTTAGAATCATCATACCTGAATCCACTCATTGTGCTGCTAAGGGCCTGATGACACAGATTTCATTGCTGAGTGATATTGCTTTGTAAGTAAATACCACAACTTCTTTATCCATTTTTCACTTTCTGCGATGTTGAACTTGTACTGTAAACGAGGTTCTTGTAAACAGAGCCGTTCCAAACTTTGGGGTGGCTGTGTCTTTTTGATTTTAATTTCCCTAAGCTATAGGACCATAAGTGGAAGTGCCCTAGGTTCTGTTGCTTTGTTTTTTAGATGTTTCAGGAAACACCATACACTTCTCCCGAGTGTCTGTTGGCAATTTACATCCCGCCCATCAGCATAACAAGGCTCCCAGTTCTCCATGGCCTGTCCTGACTTTCTGGATTTTACACTTTTTTCAGATGGCCCTTTTGACCGGGGGAAAGTGAGACTTCATTGTAGTGCAGATTTCCTTTGCAAGCTTGCTTGGTTGGCCAAAAAGGGCGTATGCGTTTTTTCCTGAATATATTCAGGAAAAAACGCATACGCCCTTTTTGGCCAAGTGCATCATTGTGGACGTTCTGCCTCTTTTCCTATGCTTTCAATGCAATTCCAGTCTACCTCCTGAAATCGGTTTCCTGCAATTCTGCCCCGCTTTCAAGTCCTCTTGGCAGCCTTACTTCAGTCTATTTTTGGACGATAGCTGTCATTTATAACTCTGCAGGTTTGTGAATTACAGTGCCCCTGAGCTCCTTTCTTCAACTCGCTTTCTTGTGAGCTGGCCGCAACACCGCAGGATGGCTTCAGGCCCTAATCTGGTTCCGGCACGGCACGCTGAGCCTTTGGTTAATTCCTCTTCCTGGTGGGAAATGAGAGTTAAATTTGCCCGTCCAGACACCTCCAGCTAGTCTCTCATTGGTTCTCGCTATTCCTGTTCATCTTCCGCAGAAATTGCAAACTGGGCCAAACAGGAGGTTAAAGGGACTGACTCTCCAAGTCGGGAGAGTGTTAGTAAAGCGTCTGGAATGTTGCACCCGAGTACCAGGGTACGAAAACTGAGACATATTTGAACACGTCTCCCGATCACATGGTTGATCATACTCTAGGTTCCACATGGATGTTTTAGCTGAAGGAGGAATAACTTAAACCTGGGTATTTGAAACCCGTGGAATGGGTACCATGCAAGATGACTTCAAAGGGTCTTCATTTGCTCACCGAACCTCTCCAATCCTATCACTGCTGCGTTTATGCCCCTGTACACATGCTTGATTCTCTTTCGGAGACATAGCAATCCATAGGTTTTAAGATACTTACTAGTCAGGTACATTCTTAGGTGTTTAATATGCGGTGTTGAGTCCATTTCGTTGAGCAAGGAGTAGCTCTTGTCTATTCCATATTTGGCTTAAGGAACTTTATCTGTGCTCATTTCAATCTCTGGTTTTATGCAGCACCCCAACTCACCTTTCCCCTTAAGCAAGCATAAGTTGGTTTTCTAAATTTGAGACCCTGTTCTGTTCTGCAGTTCACTTCCTGTGTACCCAAGATTACATTCCGTGTATTAGTGATATCTTATGATGTTTCTTTTTCTGTGTGACTTATTTCAGCTGGAATCATCATACCTGAATCCACTCATTGTGCTGCTAAGGGCCTGATGACACAGATTTCATTGCTGAGTGATATTGCTTTGTAAGTAAATACCACAACTTCTTTATCCATTTTTCACTTTCTGCGATGTTGAACTTGTACTGTAAACGAGGTTCTTGTAAACAGAGCCGTTCCAAACTTTCGGGTGGCTGTGTCTTTTTCATTTTAATTTCCCTAAGCTATAGGACCATAAGTGGAAGTGCCCTAGGTTCTGTTGCTTTGTTTTTTAGATGTTTCAGGAAACACCATACACTTCTCCGGAGTGGTTGTTGGCAATTTACATCCCGCCCATCAGCATAACAAGGCTCCCAGTTCTCCATGGCCTGTCCTGCCTTTCTGGATTTTACACTTTTTTCAGATGGCCCTTTTGACCGGGGGGAAGTGAGACTTCATTGTAGTGCAGATTTCCTTTGCAAGCTTGCTTGGTTGGCCAAAAAGGGCGTATGCGTTTTTTCCTGAATATATTCAGGAAAAAATGCATACGCCCTTTTTGGCCAAGTGCATCATTGTGGACGTTCTGCCTCTTTTCCTATGCTTTCAATGCAATTCCAGTCTACCTCCTGAAATCGGTTTCCTGCAATTCTGCCCCGCTTTCAAGTCCTCTTGGCAGCCTTACTTCAGTCTATTTTTGGACGATAGCTGTCATTTATAACTCTGCAGGTTTGTGAATTACAGTGCCCCTGAGCTCCTTTCTTCAACTCGCTTTCTTTTGAGCTGGCCGCAACACCGCAGGATGGCTTCAGGCCCTAATCTGGTTCCGGCCCGGCATGCTGAGCCTTTGGTTAATTCCTCTTCCTGGTGGGAAATGAGAGTTAAATTTGCCCGTTCAGACACCTCCAGCTAGTCTCTCATTGGTTCTCGCTATTCCTGTTCATCTTCCGCAGAAATTGCAAACTGGGCCAAACAGGAGGTTAAAGGGACTGACTCTCCAAGTCGGGAGAGTGTTAGTAAAGCGTCTGGAATGTTGCACCCGAGTACCAGGGGAGGAAAACTGAGACATATTTGAACACGTCTCCCGTTCACATGGTTGACCATACTCTGGGTTCCACATGCATGTTTTAGCTGAAGGAAGAATACCTTACACCTGGAGAGTTGAGACCCGTGTAATGGGTACCATGCAATATGACTTCAAAGGGTCTTCATTTGCTCACCGAACCTCTCCAATCCTATCACTGCTGCGTTTATGCCCCTGTACACACGCTTGATTCTCTTTTGGAGACATAGCAATCCATAGGTTTTAAGATACTTACTAGTCAGGTACATTCTTAGGCGTTTAATATGGGGTGTTGAGTCCATTTCGTTGAGCAAGGAGTAGCTCTTGTCTATTCCATATTTGGCTTAAGGAACTTTATCTGTGCTCATTTCAATCTCTGGTTTTATGCAGCACCCCAACTCACCTTTCCCCTTAAGCAAGCATAAGTTGGTTTTCTAAATTTGAGACCCTGTTCTGTTTTGGAATGCAGTTCCTGTGTAGCCAAGTTTACATTCCGTGTATTACTGATATCTTATGATGTTTCTTTTTCTGTGTGACTTATTTCAGTTAGAATCATCATACCTGAATCCACTCATTGTGCTGCTAAGGGCCTGATGACACAGATTTCATTGCTGAGTGATATTGCTTTGTAAGTAAATACCACAACTTCTTTATCCATTTTTCACTTTCTGCGATGTTGAACTTGTACTGTAAACGAGGTTCTTGTAAACAGAGCCGATCCAAATTTTGGGGTGGCTGTGTCTTTTTGATTTTAATTTCCCTAAGCTATAGGACCATAAGTGGAAGTGCCCTAGGTTCTGTTGCTTTGTTTTTTAGATGTTTCAGGAAACACCATACACTTCTCCCGAGTGGTTGTTGGCAATTTCCATCCCGCCCATCAGCATAACAAGGCTCCCAGTTCTCCATGGCCTGTCGTGCCTTTCTGGATTTTACACTTTTTTAAGATGGCCCTTTTGACCGGGGGGAAGTGAGACTTCATTGTAGTGCAGATTTCCTTTGCAAGCTTGCTTGGTTGGCCAAAAAGGGCGTATGCGTTTTTTCCTGAATATATTCAGGAAAAAACGCATACGCCCTTTTTGGCCAAGTGCATCATTGTGGACGTTCTGCCTCTTTTCCTATGCTTTCAATGCAATTCCAGTCTACCTCCTGAAATCGGTTTCCTGCAATTCTGCCCCGCTTTCAAGTCCTCTTGGCAGCCTTACTTCAGTCTATTTTTGGACGATAGCTGTCATTTATAACTCTGCAGGTTTGTGAATTACAGTGCCCCTGAGCTCCTTTCTTCAACTCGTTTTCTTGTGAGCTGGCCGCAACACCGCAGGATGGCTTCAGGCCCTAATCTGATTCCGGTACGGCACGCTGAGCCTTTGGTTATTTCCTCTTCCTGGTGGGAAATGAGAGTTAAATTTGCCCGTCCAGACACCTCCAGCTAATCTCTCATTGGTTCTCGCTATTCCTGTTCATCTTCCGCAGAAATTGCAAACTGGGCCAAAAAGGAGGTTAAAGGGACTGACTCTCCAAGTGGGGAGAGTGTTAGTAAAGCGTCTGGAATGTTGCACCCGAGTACCAGGGTACGAAAACTGAGACATATTTGAACACGTCTGCCGATCACATGGTTGATCATACTCTAGGTTCCACATGCATGTTTCAGCTGAAGGAAGAATACCTTAAACCTGGGTAGGTGAAACCCGTGGAATGGGTACCATGCAATATGACTTCAAAGGGTCTTCATTTGCTCACCGAACCTCTCCAATCCTATCACTGCTGCGTTTATGCCCCTGTACACACGCTTGATTCTCTTTCGGAGACATAGCAATCCATAGGTTTTAAGATACTTACTAGTCAGGTACATTCTTAGGCGTTTAATATGCGGTGTTGAGTCCATTTCGTTGAGCATGGAGTAGCTCTTGTCTATTTCATAGTTGGCTTAAGGAACTTTATCTGTGCTCATTTCAATCTCTGGTTTTATGCAGCACCCCAACTCACCTTTCCCCTTAAGCAAGCATAAGTTGGTTTTCTAAATTTGAGACCCTGTTCTGTTCTGTAATTCAGTTCCTGTGTAGCCAAGTTTCCATTCCGTGTATTACTGATACCTTATGATGTTTCTTTTTCTGTGTGACTTATTTCAGTTAGAATCATCATACCTGAATCCACTCATTGTGCTGCTAAGGGCCTGATGACATAGATTTCATTGCTGAGTGATATTGCTTTGTAAGTAAATACCACAACTTCTTTATCCATTTTTCACTTTCTGCGATGTTGAACTTGTACTGTAAACGAGGTTCTTGTAAACAGAGCCGTTCCAAACTTTGGGGTGGCTGTGTCTTTTTGATTTTAATTTCCCTAAGCTATAGGACCATAAGTGGCAGTGCCCTAGGCTCTGTTGCTTTGTTTTTTAGATGTTTCAGGAAACACCATACACTTCTCCCAAGTGTCTGTTGGCAATTTACATCCCGCCCATCAGCATAACAAGGCTCCCAGTTCTCAATGGCCTGTTGCCTTTCTGGATTTTACACTTTTTTCAGATGGCCCTTTTGACCGGGGGGAAGTGAGACTTCATTGTAGTGCAGATTTCCTTTGCAAGCTTGCTTGGTTGGCCAAAAAGGGCGTATGCGTTTTTTCCTGAATATATTCAGGAAAAAACGCATACGCCCTTTTTGGCCAAGTGCATCATTGTGGACGTTCTGCCTCTTTTCCTATGCTTTCAATGCAATTCCAGTCTACCTCCTGAAATCGGTTTCCTGCAATTCTGCCCCGCTTTCAAGTCCTCTTGGCAGCCTTACTTCAGTCTATTTTTGGACGATAGCTGTCATTTATAACTCTGCAGGTTTGTCAATTACAGTGCCCCTGAGCTCCTTTCTTCAACTCGCTTTCTTGTGACCTGGCCGCAACACCGCACGATGGCTTCAGGCCCTAATCTGGTTCCGGCACGGCACGCTGAGCCTTTGGTTAATTCCTCTTCCTGGTGGGAAATGAGAGTTAAATTTGCCCGTTCAGACACCTCCAGCTAGTCTCTCATTGGTTCTCCCTATTCCTGTTCATCTTCCGCAGAAATTGCAAACTGGGCCAAACAGGAGGTTAAAGGGACTGACTCTCCAAGTCGGGAGAGTGTTAGTAAAGCGTCTGGAATGTTGCACCCGAGTACCAGGGTACGAAAACTGAGACATATTTGAACACATCTCCCGATCACATGGTTGATCATACTCTGGGTTCCACATGCATGTTTTAGCTGAAGGAAGAATACCTAAAACCTGGGTAGTTGAAAACCATGGAATGGGTACAATGCAATATGACTTCAAAGGGTCTTCATTTGCTCACCGAACCTCTCCAATCCTATCACTGCTGCGTTTATGCCCCTGTACACATGCTTGATTCTCTTTCGGAGACATAGCAATCCATAGGTTTTAAGATACTTACTAGTCAGGTACATTCTTAGGCGTTTAATATGCGGTGTTGAGTCCATTTCGTTGAGCAAGGAGTAGCTCTTGTCTATTCCATATTTGGCTTAAGGAACTTTATCTGTGCTCATTTCAATCTCTGGTTTTATGCAGCACCCCAACTCACCTTTCCCCTTAAGCAAGCATAAGTTGGTTTTCTAAATTTGAGACCCTGTTCTGTTCTGTAATTCAGTTCCTGTGTAGCCAAGTTTACATTCCGTGTATTACTGATATCTTATGATGTTTCTTTTTCTGTGTGACTTATTTCAGTTAGAATCATCATACCTGAATCCACTCATTGTGCTGCTAAGGGCCTGATGACACAGATTTCATTGCTGAGTGATATTGCTTTGTAAGTAAATACCACAACTTCTTTATCCATTTTTCACTTTCTGTGATGTTGAACTTGTACTGTAAACGAGGTTCTTGTAAACAGAGCCGTTCCAAACTTTGGGGTGGCTGTGTCTTTTTGATTTTAATTTCCCTAAGCTATAGGACCATAAGTGGAAGTGCCCTAGGTTCTGTTGCTTTGTTTTTTAGATGTTTCAGGAAACACCATACACTTCTCCTGAGTGTCTGTTGGCAATTTACATCCCGCCCATCAGCATAACAAGGCTCCCAGTTCTCCATGGCCTGTCCTGCCTTTCTGGATTTTACCCTTTTTTCAGATGGCCCTTTTGACCGGGGGGAAGTGAGACTTCATTGTAGTGCAGATTTCCTTTGCAAGCTTGCTTGGTTGGCCAAAAAGGGCGTATGCGTTTTTTCCTGAATATATTCAGGAAAAAACGCATACGCCCTTTTTGGCCAAGTGCATCATTGTGGACGTTCTGCCTCTTTTCCTATGCTTTCAATGCAATTCCAGTCTACCTCCTGAAATCGGTTTCCTGCAATTCTGCCCCGCTTTCAAGTCCTCTTGGCAGCCTTACTTCAGTCTATTTTTGGACGATAGCTGTCATTTATAACTCTGCAGGTTTGTGAATTACAGTGCCCCTGAACTCCTTTCTTCAACTCTCTTTCTTGTGACCTGGCCGCAACACCGCAGGATGTCTTCAGGCCCTAATCTGGTTCCGGCACGGCACGCTGAGCCTTTGGTTATTTCCTCTTCCTGGTGGGAAATGAGAGTTAAATTTGCCCGTCCAGACACCTCCAGCTAGTCTCTCATTGGTTCTCGCTATTCCTGTTCATCTTCCAAGAAATTGCAAACTGGGCCAAACAGGAGGTTAAAGGCGCTGACTCTCCAAGTGGGGAGAGTGTTAGTAAAGCATCTGGAATGTTGCACCCGAGTACCAGGGGAGGAAAACTGAGACATATTTGAACACGTCTCCCGTTCACATGGTTGATCATACTTGGGTTCCACATGCATCTTTTAGCTGAAGGAAGAATACCTTAAACCTGGGTATTTGAAACCCGTGGAATGGGTACCATGCAATATGACTTCAAAGGGTCTTCATTTGCTCACCGAACCTCTCCAATCCTATCACTGCTGCGTTTATGCCCCTGTACACATGCTTGATTCTCTTTCGGAGACATAGCAATCCATAGGTTTTAAGATACTTACTAGTCAGGTACATTCTTAGGCGTTTAATATGCGGTGTTGAGTCCATTTCGTTGAGCAAGGAGTAGCTCTTGTCTATTCCATATTTGGCTTAAGGAACTTTATCTGTGCTCATTTCAATCTCTGGTTTTATGCAGCACCCCAACTCACCTTTCCACTTAAGCAAGCATAAGTTGGTTTTCTAAATTTGAGACCCTGTTCTGTTCTGTAATTCAGTTCCTGTGTAGGCAAGTTTACATTCCGTGTATTACTGATATCTTATGATGTTTCTTTTTCTGTGTGACTTATTTCAGTTAGAATCATCATACCTGAATCCACTCATTGTGCTGCTAAGGGCCTGATGACACAGATTTCATTGCTGAGTGATATTGCTTTGTAAGTAAATACCACAACTTCTTTATCCATTTTTCACTTTCTGCGATGTTGAACTTGTACTGTAAACGAGGTTCTTGTAAACAGAGCCGTTCCAAACTTTGGGGTGGCTGTGTCTTTTTGATTTTAATTTCCCTAAGCTATAGGACCATAAGTGGAAGTGCCCTAGGTTCTGTTGCTTTGTTTTTTAGATGTTTCAGGAAACACCATACACTTCTCCTTAGTGTCTGTTGGCAATTTACATCCCGCCCATCAGCATAACAAGGCTCCCAGTTCTCCATGGCCTGTCCTGCCTTTCTGGATTTTACCCTTTTTTCAGATGGCCCTTTTGACCGGGGGGAAGTGAGACTTCATTGTAGTGCAGATTTCCTTTGCAAGCTTGCTTGGTTGGCCAAAAAGGGCGTATGCGTTTTTTCCTGAATATATTCAGGAAAAAACGCATACGCCCTTTTTGGCCAAGTGCATCATTGTGGACGTTCTGCCTCTTTTCCTATGCTTTCAATGCAATTCCAGTCTACCTCCTGAAATCGGTTTCCTGCAATTCTGCCCCGCTTTCAAGTCCTCTTGGCAGCCTTACTTCAGTCTATTTTTGGACGATAGCTGTCATTTATAACTCTGCAGGTTTGTGAATTACAGTGCCCCTGAGCTCCTTTCTTCAACTCGCTTTCTTGTGACCTGGCCGCAACACCGCAGGATGGCTTCAGGCCCTAATCTGGTTCCGGCACGGCACGCTGAGCCTTTGGTTATTTCCTCTTACTGGTGGGAAATGAGAGTTAAATTTGCCCGTCCAGACACCTCCAGCTAGTCTCTCATTGGTTCTCGCTATTCCTGTTCATCTTCCAAGAAATTGCAAACTGGGCCAAACAGGAGGTTAAAGGCGCTGACTTTCCAAGTGGGGAGAGTGTTAGTAAAGCGTCTGGAATGTTGCACCCGAGTACCAGGGGAGGAAAACTGAGACATATTTGAACACGTCTCCCATTCACATGGTTGATCATACTTGGGTTCCACATGCATGTTTTAGCTGAAGAAAGAATACCTTAAACCTGGGTAGTTGAAACCCGTGGAATGGGTACCATGCAATATAACTTCAAATGGTCTTCATTTGCTCACCGAACCTCTCCAATCCTATCACTGCTGCGTTTATGCCCCTGTACACATGCTTGATTCTCTTTCGGAGACATAGCAATCCATAGGTTTTAAGATACTTACTAGTCAGGTACATTCTTAGGCGTTTAATATGCGGTGTTGAGTCCATTTCGTTGAGCAAGGAGTACCTCTTGTCTATTCCATATTTGGCTTAAGGAACTTTATCTGTGCTCATTTCAATCTCTGGTTTTATGCAGCACCCCAACTCACCTTTACCCTTAAGCAAGCATAAGTTGGTTTTCTAAATTTGAGACCCTGTTCTGTTCTGTAATTCAGTTCCTGTGTAGCCAAGTTTACATTCCGTTTATTACTGATATCTTATGATGTTTCTTTTTCTGTGTGACTTATTTCAGTTAGAATCATCATACCTGAATCCACTCATTGTGCTGCTAAGGGCCTGATGACACAGATTTCATTGCTGAGTGATATTGCTTTGTAAGTAAATACCACAACTTTTTTATCCATTTTTCACTTTCTGCGATGTTGAACTTGTACTGTAAACGAGGTTCTTGTAAACAGAGCCGTTCGAAACTTTGGGGTGGCTGTGTCTTTTTGATTTTAAATTCCCTAAGATATAGGACCATAAGTGGAAGTGCCCTAGGCTCTGTTGCTTTGTTTTTTAGATGTTTCAGGAAACACCATACACTTCTCCCGAGTGTTTGTTGGCAATTTACATCCCGCCCTTCAGCATAACAAGGCTCCCAGTTCTCCATGGCCTATCCTGCCTTTCTGGATTTTACACTTTTTTCAGATGGCCCTTTTGACCGGGGGGAAGTGAGACTTCATTGTAGTGCAGATTTCCTTTGCAAGCTTGCTTGGTTGGCCAAAAAGGGCGTATGCGTTTTTTCCTGAATATATTCAGGAAAAAACGCATACGCCCTTTTTGGCCAAGTGCATCATTGTGGACGTTCTGCCTCTTTTCCTATGCTTTCAATGCAATTCCAGCCTACCTCCTGAAATCGGTTTCCTGCAATTCTGCCCCGCTTTCAAGTCCTCTTGGCAGCCTTACTTCAGTCTATTTTTGGACGATAGCTGTCATTTATAACTCTGCAGGTTTGTGAATTACAGTGCCCCTGAGCTCCTTTCTTCAACTCGCTTTCTTTTGAGCTGGCCGCAACACTGCAGGATGGCTTCAGGCCCTAATCTGCTTCCGGCACGGCACACTGAGCCTTTGGTTATTTCCTCTTCCTGGTGGGAAATGAGAGTTAAATTTGCCCGTCCAGACACCTCCAGCTAGCCTCTCATTGGTTCTCGCTATTCCTGTTCATCTTCCGCAGAAATTGCAAACTGGGCCAAACAGGAGGTTAAAGGCGCTGACTTTCCAAGTGGGGAGAGTGTTAGTAAAGCGTCTGGAATGTTGCACCCGAGTTCCAGGGGAGGAAAAGTGAGACATATTTGAACACGTCTCCCATTCACATGGTTGATCATACTTGGGTTCCACATGCATGTTTTAGCTGAAGGAAGAATACCTAAAACCTGGGTAGTTGAAACCCGTGGAATGGGTACCATGTAATATGACTTCAAAGGGTCTTCATTTGCTCACCGCACCTCTCCAATCCTATCACTGCTGCGTTTATGCCCCTGTACACATGCTTGATTCTCTTTCGGAGACATAGCAATCCATAGGTTTTAAGATACTTACTAGTCAGGTACATTCCTAGGCGTTTAATATGGGGTGTTGAGTCCATTTCGTTGAGCAAGGAGTAGCTCTTGTCTATTCCATATTTGGCTTAAGGAACTTTATCTGTGCTCATTTCAATCTCTGGTTTTATGCAGCACCCCAACTCACCTTTACCCTTAAGCAAGCATAAATTGGTTTTCTAAATTTGAGACCCTGTTCTGTTCTGTAATTCAGTTCCTGTGTAGCCAAGTTTACATTCCGTGTATTACTGATATCTTATGATGTTTCTGTTTCTGTGTGACTTATTTCAGTTAGAATCATCATACCTGAATCCACTCATTGTGCTGCTAAGGGCCTGATGACATAGATTTCATTGCTGAGTGATATTGCTTTGTAAGTAAATACCACAACTTCTTTATCCATTTTTCAATTTCTGTGATGTTGAACTTGTACTGTAAATGAGGTTCTTGTAAACAGAGGCGTCCCAAACATTGGGGTGGCTGTGTCTTTTTGATTTTAATTTCCCTAAGCTATAAGACCATAAGTGGCAGTGCCCTAGGCTCTGTTGCTTTGTTTTTTAGATGTTTCAGGAAACACCATACACTTCTCCTGAGTGTCTGTTGGTAATTTACATCCCGCCCATCAGCATAACAAGGCTCCCAGTTCTCCATGGCCTGTCCTGCCTTTCTGGATTTTACACTTTTTTCAGATGGCCCTTTTGACAGGGGTGAAGTGAGACTTCATTGTAGTGCAGATTTCCTTTACAAGCTTGCTTGGTTGGCCAAAAAGGGCGTATGCGTTTTTTCCTGAATATATTCAGGAAAAAACGCATACGCCCTTTTTGGCCAAGTGCATCATTGTGGACGTTCTGCCTC
>NW_027193211.1:0-25623 GCF_949987515.2 Delphinus delphis | reverse complement strand
AACTTTAAGTGGGATGTAACCTGGAAAGAGCCACTACTGAGCACAGAATCGTGGTGCATTTAAACGATAAACCCTGAGATACCATATGATACAGGAGGCCCACTCCTGGGCCTATAACATAAGAAGACAGAATTGGAAAGACACAGGCAGACAAATGTGCAGTGCAGCAGTATTACAATAGCCAAGACATGGAGGCAACCAAAAAGTCCATCAAGAGGTGAATGGATAAAGAAGAACTGGTACATGTACAGATGGAAGATTAGCTAGGGAAAAAAATGAAACAATGCCATTTGCAGCACCGTAGATGATCCTAGAGGTAATCAGGCAAATTGTACTAATGCAGACAGCAAAAGACACATATCCTATAATATCACTCATAGGTGTTAGCTAAAAATTGATACCAATGAAGATATTTCCACAGAGAAAGGCAATCACAGATTCATTCAACAAAGTTATGGTTCACCAAATGGAAAGGTGTGAGGACTGGATACATTAGGATATTGGGGTTAACATAGATATAGAAACACGTGTGAAATATATAATCACCAAAGACCTATGGAATACCAAGAGAAGACTACTCAACATTGTGTCATAACCTACATGAGAAAACGATCTGAAGAAGTATAGATACATGTATATGTGTAAAAGAACTACATCTTACACACCTAGAACAAACAAAACATTTTAATCAAATTTGCTCTGATAAAAAATAAAAATTAAAAAAGAACAAGAAGAAAAAAGAGAGGAAAAAAAAAAGAACAAGAAGTAATGAGACATACACTTAAGGGGCTTTTTGTTGGCACATTGCATTCTAATTTACAACCAGAACACGACTTCCATTAAAGCTCTGTCATCACTAATATAGCAGTTTTATAAGCAATGTTGAATGTAGCTTAAAAGAAGTCTCACTAATTATTGACAGTAACAAGAAAACAAACAAAACTAAAAATCTCACGGCAAAAAGTATACATAGAGTAAGGGTAGCAGATCAAACACTTATTAAACTTCTGTAAAGAATAACAGACAACAGTAGTATTTTTTTTTCAAAAAAAGAGAGGGTCCAAATAAATCAGAAATGAAAGAGATGATGTTACAAGAGCCACCACAGAAATACAAAGTATCCTAAGATACACACAGCGTAACTCAGGGCTCAGACTGGACAGAGCCCACTCTCCATTCCCCTGTACATGACTTATAGGAGCCTCAGGAACTGAGGAGGGGGTCCCTGAGGAGAGGCACAAGATAGAAAATGCTAGGCATTAACATGACTGCATTCATCTTAAACGTGCCTGAACTACATTCACACGAGATGATTTTGTCCTGTATGTACATCAGCACCTCTAGTCGGAACTGCAGATCTTTGGCTTCACCACCTCTATGACAGCATTAGCTTCACCTGCTGTGGACCGTCTCCTATAGGATTTCTAGAACCACAAAGCATCGAAGCTTCACAGGACCCAGAGTCTGTGCGACTCCACTCTGAGTCTCAGAGTCTCAACTGCACTCAGAGACTCAGAGTCTCAACAGAGACTCCACTCTTGGAGGACACACACAAAGTAGTGGGCACATCAGGACCCAGGGGAAGGAGCAGTCACCCCATAGGTGAATGATCATACCTAGCTGCTAGTTTTAGAGGGTCTCCTGCAGAGGTTGGGTGTGGCTATGGCTCACCATGGGGACAACGACACTGGCAGCAGAAGTTCTGGGAAATACTCATTGGTGTGAACTCTCCCACAGTCCACCATTAGCGCCACCAAGAGCAAGGTAGACTACAGTGCTGGGTCGCCTCAGGCCAAACAACCAACAGGGAGGGAACCCAGCCCCATGCATCAGCAGACAAGCGGATTAAACTTTTTATTAAACTTTTATTTAATCCACAGACAAGCAGATTAAAGCTCTGCCCACCAGAGCAACACCCAGCTCTACCCACCACCAGTCCCTCCCATAAGGAAGCTTGCACAAGCCTCTAAGATAGACTCAATCACTGGAGAGCAGACAGCAGAAGCAAGAAGAACTACAATTCTGCAGCCTGTGCAAGGAAAACCACATTCACAGAAAGATAGAGAAAATGAAAAGGCAGAGGATTTTATACCAGATCAAGGAACAAGATAAATCCTCAGAAAAACAACGAAATGAGGTGGGGATAGGCAACCTTCCAGTAAAAGAATTCAGAATAATTATAGTGAAGATGATCCAAGACCTTAGAAAAAGAATGGAGGCAAAGATCGAGAAGATGCAAGAAATGCTTAACAAAGACCTAGAAGAATTAAGGAACAAACACCTAGAAGAATTAAAGAACAAACAAACAGAGATGAACAATACAATAACTGAAAATGAAAAATACACTAGAAGGAGTCAGTAGCAGAATAAATGGGGCAGAAGAACGGATAAGTGACCTGGAAGACAGAAAGGTGGAAATCACTGCTGTGGAACAGAATAAAGAAAAGGAATGAAAATAAATGAAGACACGCTAAGAGACTTCTGGGACAACATTAAACACAAGAACATTTGCATTATAGGGGTCCCAGATGGAGAACAGAGAGAGAAAGGACTCGAGAAAATATTTGAAGAGATTATAGTTGAAAACTTCCCTAGCATGGGAAAAGAAATAGCCACTGAAGTCCACGAAGAGCAGAGAGTCCCAGGCAGGATAAACCAAAGGAGAAAAATGCCGAGACACACAGTCATCAAATTGAAAAAATTAAAGACAAAGAAAAATTATTGAAAGCAACAAGGGAAAAGTGACAAATAACATACAACGGAACTCCCATAAGGTTAACAGCTGATTTCTCAGCAGAAAATCTACAAGCCAGAAGGGAGTGGCATGATAAATTTAACGTGATGAAAGGGAAGAACCTACCACCAAGAGTACTCCACCCAGCAAGTATCTCATTCAGATTTGATGGAGAAATCAAAAGCTTTACAGACAAGCAAAAACTAAGAGAATTCAGCACCACGAAACCAGCTCTACAACAAATGCTAAAGGAACTTCTCTAAGTGGGAAACACAAGAGAAGAAAAGGACCCACCAAGGCAAACCCATAGCAATTAAGAAAATAATAATAGGAACATACATATCGATAATTACCTTAAACGTGAATGGATTAAATGCTCCAACCAAATGACACAGGCTCCCTGAATGGATACAAAAACAAGACCCATATATATGCTGTCTACAAGAGACCCATTTCAGACCTAGGGACACATACAGACTGAAAGTGAGGGGATGGAAAAAGATATTCCATGCAAATGAAAATCAAAAGAAAGCTGGAGTAGCAATACTCATATCAGATTAAATAGATTTTAAAATAAAGAATGTTACAAGAGACAAGGAAGGACACTACATAATGATCAAGGGATCAATCCAAGAAGATAGAACAATTATAAATATATATGTACCCAACATAGGAACACCTCAATATATAAGGCAACTGCTAACAGCTATAAAAGAGGAAATCAACAGTAACACAATAATAGCAGGGGACATTAACACCTCACTTACACCAATGGAGATCATCCAGACAGAAAATTAATAAGGAAACACAAGCTTTAAATGACACAATAGACCAGATAGATTTAATGGATATTTATAGGACATTCCATCCAAAAACAGCAGATTACACGTTCTTCTCAATGGCAGATGGAACATTCTCTGGGATAGATCACATCTTGGGTCACAAATAAAGCCTCAGTAAATATAAGAAAAATGAAATCATATCAAGCAGCTGTTCCGACCACAATGCTATGAGATTAGAAATCAATTACAGGGAAAATAACATAAAAAACACAAACACATAGAGGCTAAACAGTATGTTTCTAAATAACCAAGAGATCACTGAAGAAATAAAAGAGGAAATCAAAAACTACCTAGAGACAAATGACAACAAGACCACGATGATCCAAAACCTATGGGATGCAGCAAAAACAGTTCTAAGAGGGAAATTTATAGCAATAAAAGCCTACCTCAAGAAACCAGAAAAATCTCAAATAAACAATCTAACCTTACACCTAAAGGAACTAGAGAAAGAAGAATAAAACCCAAAGTTAATAGAAGGAAAGAAATCATAAAGATCAGAGCAGAAATAAATGAAATAAAAACAATAGCAAAGATCAATAAAACTAAAAGCTGGTTCTTTGAGAAGATAAACAAAAATGATAAAACTTTAGCCAGACTCAAGTAAAAGAGGGAGAGGACTCAAATCAATAAAATTAGAAATGAAAAAGGAGAAGTTGTAACAGACACCACAGAAATACAAAGCATCCTAAGAGACCTCTACAAGCAATTCCATGCCAATAAAATGGACAACCTGGAAGAAATGGACAAATTCTTAGAAAGGTAAAACATTCCAAGACTGAACCAGGAAGAAATAGAAAATATGAACAGACCAATCACAAGTAACGAAATTGAAACTGTGATTAAAAATCTTCCAACAAACAAAAGTCCAGAACCAGATGGCATCAGACGTGAATTCTATCAAACATTTAGACAAGAGATAACACCCAACCTTCTCAAACTCTTCAGAAATTTTCAGGGGCAGGAAAACTCCCAAACTCATTATATGAGGCCAACATCACCCTGATACCAAAACCAGACAAAGTTACTACAGAAAAAGGAAATTAGAGACGAATATCACTGATTAGTATAGATGTAAAAATCCTCAACAAAATACTAGGAAACAGAATTGAACAACACATTAAAAGGATCATGCACCATGATCAGGTGGGGTTTATCTCAGGGATGCAAGAATTCTTCAATATACACAAATCAATCAATGTGATACACCATATTAACAGGTTGTAGAATAAAAATATGATCATCCCAATAGATGCAGGAGGAGCTTTCTACAAAATTCAACACCCATTTATGATTAAAAGTCTCCAAACAGTGGGCATAGAGGGAATCTACCTCAACGTAATAAAGGCAGTATATGACAAACCCACAGCAAACGTCATTCTCAATAGTGAAAAACTAAAAGCATTTCCTCTAAGATCAGGAACAAGACAAGGATGTCCACTCTCACCACTATTACTCAACATAGTTTTGGAAGTCCTAGACACAGCAATCAGAGAAGAAAAAGAAGTAAAAGGAATACAAATTGGAAAAGAAGAAGTAAAGTTGTCACTGTTTGCAAATGACACGATACTACACATAGTGAATCCTAAAGATGGCACCAGAAAACTACTAGAGCTAATCAATGAATTTGGTAAAGTTGCAGGATACAAAATTAATGCACAGAAATCTCTTGCATTCCTCTACACTAACAATGAAAGATCAGAAAGAGAAATTAAGGAAACAACCCCATTCGCCATTGCAACAAAAAGAATAAAATACGTAGGAATGAACCTACCTAAGGAGGTAAAAGACCTGTACTCAGAAAACTATAAGACACTGCTGAAAGAAATCAAAGATGATATAAACAGAGGGAGGGATAAACCATGTCCTTGGATTAGAAGAATCAATATTGTGAAAATGACTATACTACCCAAAGCAAGCTACAGATTCAATGCAATCCCTATCAAATTACCAGTGGCTTTTTCTACAGAACTAGAACAAAAAAATCTTAAAATTTGTTTGGAGACACAAAAGACCCTGAATAGCCAAAGCAGTCTTGAGGGAAATTAAAAGAGCTGGAGGAATCAGACTTCCTGACTTCAGACTATACTACAAAGCTACAGTAATCAAGACTATATGGTACTGGCACAAAAACAGAAATATAGATCAATTGAACAAGATAGAAAGCCCAGAGATAAACCTACGTACCTGTGGCTAACTCATCTATGACAAAGGAGGCAAAGATATACAATGGAGAAAAGACAGCCTCTTCAGTAAGTGGTGCTGGGAAAACTGGACAACTACACGTAAAAGAATGAAATTAGAACACTCCATAACACCATACACAAAAATAAACTCCAAATGGATTAGAGATCTAAATGTTAGACCAGACACTATAAAACTCTTAGAGGAAAACATAGGCAGAACACTCTATGACATAAATCACAGCAAGATCCTTTTTGACCCACCTCCTAGAGAAGTGGAAATAAAAACAAAAGTAAACAAATGGGACCTAATGAAACTTCAAAGCTTTTGCACAGCAGAGGAAAACATAAACAAGACGAAAAGACAACCCTCAGAATGGGAGAAACTGTTTTCAAATGAAGCAAATGACAAAGGATTAATCTCCAAAATTTACAAGAAGCTCGTGTAGCTCAATATCACAAACACAAACAACCCAATCCAAAAATGGGCAGAAGACCTAAATAGACATTTCTCCAAAGAAGATATACAGATTGCCAACAAACACATGAAAGGATGCTGAACATCACTAATCATTAGAGAAATGCAAATCAAAACTACATTGAGGTATCACCTCCCAGCAGTCAGAATGGCAATCATCAAAAAATCTACAAACAATAAATGCTGGAGAGGCATTTACTGGAGAATAGGGAATGCTCTTGCACTGTTGCTTGGTATAGCCACTAGGGAAAACAGTATAGAGGTTCCTTACAAAACTAAAAATAGAAGTACCATACGACCCAGCAATCCAACTACTGGGCATTTGCCCTGAGAAAACCATAATTCAAAAAGAGTTATATACAACAATGTTCATTGCAGCTCTACTTACAATAGCCAGGACATGGAAGCAACCTAAGTGTCCATCGACAGATGAATGGATAAAGAAGATCTGGCACATATATACAATGGAATATTACTCAGCCATAAAAAGAAACAAAACTGAGTTATTTGTAGTGAGGTGGATAGACTTAGAGTCTGTCCTCCACAGTGAAGTAAGTCAGAAAGAGAAAAATAAATACCGTATGCTAACAGAGATATATGGAATCTAAAGAAAACAAAGTTTAAGAAGAACCTAGGGGCAGGACAGGATTAAGGACACAGACGTAGAGAAAGGACTTGAGGACACGGGGAGGGGGAAGGGTAAGCTGGGACGAAGTGAGAGAGTGTCATGGACATATATACATTACCAAATGTAACATCGATAGCTACTGGGAAGCAGCCACATAGCACAGGGAGACCAGCTCGGTGCTTTGTGACCACCTAAAGGGGTGGGATATGGAGGGTGGGAGGGAGATGCAAGAGGGAGGGGATACGGTGATATATGTATATGTATAATTGATTCACTTTGTTATACAGCAGAAACTAACACTCCATTGTAAAGCAATTATACTCCAATAAAGGTGTAAAAGGAAAAAAAAAAAACGAAAGCCCAGAGATAAACCTACACACCTATGGTCAACTAATCTATGACAGAGTAGGCAAGACTATACAATGGAGAAAATACAGTGTCTTCAAATCAGTGGTGCTGGGGAAAATGGACAGCTACATGTAAAAGAATGAAATTAGAACACCCCCTAACACCATACAGAAAAATAAATTCAAAATGGATTAGAGACCTTAATGTAAGACCAGACAGTATAAAACTCTTAGAGGAAAACATAGGAAGAATACTCTAACATAAATCACAGCAAGATCTTTTTTGATCCACCTCCTAGGGTAATGCCATAAAAAAGAAAACTAAACAAATGGGACCTAATGAAACGTAAAAGCTTTTGCAAAGCAATGGAAACTACAAACAAGACGAAAAGACAACCCTCAGAATGGGAGAAAATATTTGCAAATGAATCAATGGACAAAGGATTAATCTCCAATATATATAAACAGCTTATGCAGCTCAATATTAAAAAAAAACAAACAACCCAATACAAAAATGGGCAGAAGATCTAAATAGACATTTCTTCCAAGAAGATATAGAGATGGCCAAGACGCACAAGAAAAGCTGCTCAACATCATTAATTATTAGAGAAATGCAAATCAAAACTACAATGAGGTATCACCTCACACCTGTTAGAATGGGCATCATCAGAAAATCTACAAACAACAAATGCTGGAGAGGGTGTGGAGAAAAGGAACCCTCTTCCACTATTGGTGGGAATGTAAATTGATACAGTCACTATGGAGAACAGTATGGAGGTTCCTTAAAAAACTAAAAATAGAATTACCATATGATCCAGCAATCCCACTACTGGGCATATACCCAGAGAAAACCATAAATTCAAAAGACACATTCACCACAATGTTCATTGCAGCACTATTTACAATAGCCAGGTCATGGAAGCAACCTAAATGCCCACAGACAGACGAATGGATAAAGATGTGGTACATATATAAAATGGAATATTACTCAGCCATAAAAAGGAATGAAATTGGGTCACTTGTAGAGACGTCGATGGATCTAGAGACTGGCATACAGAGTGAAGTAAGTCAGAAAGAGAAAAACAAATATTGTATATTAATGCATATATGTGGAACCTAGAAAAATGGTACAGATGAACCGGTTTGCAGGGCAGAAATAGAGACACAGATGTAGAGAACAAATGTATGGACACCAAGAGGGAAAATCCGTGGGGGGCGTGGCGGTGGGAGGAGTTGGGAGATAAGGATTGACATGTATACATTTATATGTATAAAATAGATAACAAGTAAGAACATGCTGTATAGAAAATAAGTAAAATTAAGTTAAAAAATTAAAAAATAAATAAGATTTTTTTAAAAAACGGAAAAAAGTTATTCCCTTCACATACATGTATTTATATGAATGAATTATTTCCATGCTTATATCTTTAAGTACAAAAGAGGAATAAAATCTACCTTGAACCAAAAAAGAACAAAAACACAGAACCCACCAGTTATACAGAGGAAAACCCTATCAGGGCACTTGCTCCACTGGTAAACAATTCTGAAGTTGGTCAGAGGTGGGGAATCGTCTCGCATGCAGCCAGGAGCCCCCCACCCCACAAGGATCATCCTCATTGCAAAGCTGGGGGACCGTGCCGAGGCGTCTGTGAGTAAACGCGAGCTGAGCCCCAGGCCAGCTACTGCTAAAGTGTTCCCACCCTTCTCAGGTAAAACACCTGAATATGTACAAGGACTTGAAAGCCTAGAGGAAGGGCCATGGAGCCACACCAGCGACAGCACACCATCCGACTTGGTGCCTGCAGGCTAGCCAGGATTGTCCTCGCCCCGGGCGCTCTTCTGGAAGCTTTCCATTTCCCTGCCTGAGATACCCCTCCTGTCCAGGCCCCCACTGCTTTTTTCCTTCCTCACCTCTTCCCAGGGAGAAATTCCAGCGTAAGGTATGGGTGACACATCCTCTTCTTTAGCAGGTGGCAGCACAGCAACTCCTGCAGAAAGTCCAGCAGAGCCCACTCACACCGGGCCACCCACAAAGCCGTGGCCCCTCACTCCCACCCACCAGCCCAGCCCCGAGACTGCTGACGGGGCAGAGAATATGGCGTCAGGAAGAGCTGCAGGGGCTCTTGCTGCCTGGAGTGGTGTTATATTGACCTCAACCCAGGCACACCTGGGGAGGGCTGGCCCGCACGGTCAGGCTGCCCAGGTCAACCAATCATCACCCCTCAGGGGCTCACAGTTGCAGAAAATGGAACTTGCTGAACCAGCCAGGTCCAAGGAACAGGTGTGGGCTCTTGAGAGTCAGGATAGACAAGGGGCTGCAGCTCTGGCTTGTTTTCTAATCATTTTATCTGGCCCATGAGTGGAAGACAACTTCAAGAAAACCCTCTCCTAATGAGAGGAACTCAGGAGGCAGGGAGAGGAGGGGTGGTGGGTGGAGACAGAGGCCTGGTGCCCCAGCCGCAGTGGAAGTCTCTGAAAGACCAGGTGGAGGGAAGCCCCACAGAGTGACTACCAGTGTCACAGACCTGTCGGAGCTGCTGTTTGTTAGCTCAGGTCCTGTTCTTAGGTGCTCTGTGTCAGCTCTGAGTGACAGGTGAGCTGGGGGTGCTCTGCACTGAGGGCTATGTGCACAGTTCCTGTGTGCCCAGCCCTGCCAGGGTACCTGCCCAGGGGAGCTCTGTATCCTGGGAGGGGTCTGACCACGAGAGTCCCATGGGCTGCTGGGTAGCTGCACAGGTGAGCTCCATATCCTCGGAGGGGCCTGACCACGAGAGCCCCATGGGCTGCTGGGGACCTGCCCAGATTAGCTCCATATCTTGGGAGGGGCCTGACCACGAGAGCCCCATGGGCTGCTGGGGACCTGGGAAAGGATGTCAGGACAGTCATTGAAGCCACTGAGGATATACATCCAGTAGTTCCTAATCCCTACACCCTGCTGGTCATTCTACCATCCACCAGGACATGGTATTGTGTATTAGACTTCAATTATGCTTCATTCTGTATTCCATTAGTCCCAGAGTCACAAGAAATTTTGACTTCTGAGTGGCAGGACTCAACATACAACAAAAACAATACTGCTGGGCCGTCCTGCCCCAAGGGTTCAAAAATTCCCACACCATCTTTGGGGAAACGTTAGCTAAACACCTAAAAGTTCTACCTCTGGAAAAGGGAACCCTCCTTCAATATGCAGATGACATTCTGATCGCCAGCCCTACTAAGGAGGCCTCTGAACTACCTAGCCAATAAAGGATTGAAGGTGTCCAAGGAAAAGGCCCAAATATCACAGACTAAGGTGGCCTGCCTGGGCTCCATTCTCACAGAAGGTCGGAGAAGCCCATCCCAGGAAAGGGAAGAAGCCATTTGCAGCCTTACTCCCTTCTAAAACTAAAAGACAGCTTAGGGTTTCCTGGGGAGGCCGGGGATTGCTGCATCTGGATCCCTAACTACAGTCTAATAGCTGGGCCTCTATATGAAACACTGAAAGGAAAAGATGATGATCCTTTTGAATAGAATCCAGAAGCAGCCTTTCAAGAATGCAAAGAGCAGTCAATTCAGACCCTTGCCCTGAAACTCCCTAATTTAGCTAAACCCTTTGAACTTTACATCCCCATAGAATGGGAATCGCCCTTGGAGTACTAGTGCAAAAACTGGGACCACTTGAAATGGAACAATGCAAGAATGCCCTCCAGGTAGGATAAACTACGGTCACCAATGGCTTGGCCCACCGCCCCATCTGGCCAGGGTACTGGGGGTATGTAAGAACATGGAAATCAGCAACCCGCAAGGCCAGCTCCCTCCTAAGGGAAAAGGACCCCACGTGGTGATCCTAACCACCCACCATGCCCTGCAGTTGCAGGGGTCGCTCCGTGGGCACACTGACCTCGAGTGAGGAGGCCCTCCAACTCCAACCTCCAGACAGACAACCGGGGGCAACGGGTCCCCATGATGACTCGTGTGACCATCACTTGATCTGGAGTTTCTCTCAGAAAACAAGAGTGTGCCCCAAAAGAGCAGACTACTGCTTGCAGGACTTACTGCACCCAGAGGGGAGCTAATAAGCTTGGCGGGGGAACCGTATATCATGCTGTCACCATAGAAAAACCTACAGACACCGCGGTGACGGCGGCCAATAAGACCAGCTGGCCTCCTAGCTACTTCAAAAGGCCGTTGACTCAGTGGCCGTCATGGTCCTGGATCACCACCGACCCTGGACTGTCTGGGAGTTGAGCGGGCAGGGCTCTGACACTTGGTGTGGTTTGTACGTTAACTTGGCGGCCTAATTGAAGAAAGCACAGACTACTGGTCAGAGCATCTAGGCCGGCAGAAACCGTCAGCCTAAGGTGGCCAAACAAATGTGGGGCGGGGTAAAACCAGCCCCCACAGCCTCTCTGCGCGTCTCTTTCCTGGACCCTTAAAGGTCATTAGAATCTATAACACTTCCAATGCTGGTGCTCAGGTGGATGAGCAGTGAGGCAGGAGACCTGGGGACAATCAACCTCACCTGGAGGCTGCTGGGGAGAAGTTCTGCCCCTCCCCACAAGTGCGAGGACTCCCAACTCAGCACGAAGCAGTTAAAGAAGAGGGGTCTGCACCCACAGCGCCCCAAGAATGAGGAATAGGACAAAAGGCAGAGGAGTGGTTTGTCACTGGCAAAGCCCATGAAAAATTCCTGGGAGATAAAAATAGAATCTGGGCAATAAAATAAAGTCTAACCTTTTTTTCCTCTGTGCTTTGTCTAATTTCACGTGCTCCTAGGGTTCCGCATTTAGAGGTCCCACACCCGGCACTTCAGACCCGATTTCCTAATGCAGAATGGCTGGGTTGACATTTCAGCTCCCGGGGCCCCATGCAGACTCCACGACATAGAGCCTGAGCTGCAGCCAACCCGCTCCTCGAGAGCTCCACCCCTCCCTCCCACTGATGCTGCTGGGATTCCTACACAGCAGGTAAGCCCACAGCCCGCGGGGTAGTGCACGTTCTCATCTCTCCATTCTCTGAAGAAAATATAAAATTTCCCTTGCTTCTGAACCAAACTCAGTCTCGATCTGTTGGCTCCAATGACACTGGGCAAGGGGAGCCTTGTTGGGGCCCACTCTGGTGGATCAGTCACAGAAATTGACAACATTGTAACATCAATGAACAGATGTGTGAGCAAAACTGTAATTAACGTATAGCAGTGTATAAGTTTTGGGTAAAATAGGATGTTTCTAACACTTCCATTGGATATTTCCATCACTTTATATGGAGCACAGGGGCACTGCAATTCACCTGTTCCATAACCCTAACCCTAACTCTAACCCTAATCCTAAACTGAACTCTTTACCTAACCCTTACACTACACGGTACCCTAATCCTAATCCGTACACTAACAATAACACATAACCTAACACGTACCCTACCCTAACCCTGAAATGTACCCTATCCCTAACGCTAACCCTAACCCTGACCTTAAACCTACCCCTAACCCTAAACCTAATCCTAACCCGTACACTAACACTAACGCGTACCAATAACACTAATGCATACCCTAACACTAACGCATACCCTAACACGCACGCTCACCCTAAACCGTTGTCGTACCCTAACCTGTACCCTAAACCCTCCCCATTCCCTAAGCCTAACCCTAACATTATCCCTAACCTGAAGCCTTACCCTAAGCCATCCCCTAATCCTAAACCATACACTAACACTAACCTGTACCCTAACAAGTACACTAACCCTAAACCATTGTCGTACCCTAACCTGTACCCTAAACCACCCCCATTCCGCAACCCTAACCCAAAACCTTACCCTACGATGTCCCCTAATCCTAACCCGTACACTAAATTCACCCATACCATAACACCTATCCTAAAGCTAAACTCTTGTCGTACCCTAACCCTAACGCTAACCCTAATCCTTACACAAAGCCTTACCCTAACACGTCCCCTAATCCTAAACCATACACTAACACTAACCCATACCCGAACACGTACGCTAACCATAAAGTGTTGTCGTAAACTAACCTGTACCCTAACCTAAACTGTCCCCGTTCCCTAACCCTAACTCTTACCCTAAGCCTTACCCTAAGCTGTCCCCTAATCCTAACCCATAAACTACCACTAAACCATACCCTAACATGTACGCTAACACTAAACTGTTGTCATACTCTAAACTGTACACTAAACCGTCCCCGTTCCCTAACCCTAACCATAAACCTAACCCTTACCCGAAGTCTTACCCTAACCTGTCCCCTAATCCTAACTACTATGCTAACACTAACCCGTACCCGAACACGTACGCTCACCCTAAACTGTTGTCGTACCCTAACCTGTACCCTAAACCGTCCCCTAACCCTAACCCTTATGCTAACACTAACCTGTACACTAACACGTACGCTCACCCTAAACCACTGTCGTACCCTAACCTGTACCCTAACCCGTCCCCTAATACTAATCTGTACAATAACTCTAACCAGTACCCTAACACGTACGCTCACCCTAAACTGTTGTCGTACCCTAACCTGTACCCTAAACCGTCTCTGTCCCCTAACCCTAACCCTAACCCTTAATCGAAGCCTTACCCTAACTAGTCCCCTAATCCTGACCCGTACGCTTACAGTAACCCGTACCCTAACACGTACGCTCACCCTAAACCATTGTCGTACCCTAACCTGTACCCTAAACCGTCCCCGTCCCCGTCCCCTAACACTTACCCGAAGCCTTACCCTAACCCGTCCCCTAATCCTAACCCGTACGCTAACACTAGCCCATACCCTAACACGTACACTAACCCTAAACCATCCCCATTTCCTAACCCTAACCCTAACACTAACCCTTACCTGAAGCCTTACCCTAACCAGTTCCCTATTCCTAACCCATACGCTAACACATACGCTATCCCTAAAGTGTTGTCATACACTATCTTGTACCCTACACTGTCCCCGTTACCTAACCCTAAACCAAACCCTAATCCTAAACCTAACCCTAGCCCTCACTCTAACCCTAACTCTCCCCATTCCCTAACCCTAACTCTAAACCTAACCCTTACCCGAAGCCTTACCCTAACCCGTACCATAATCCCAACATGTACCCTAACACGTATGCTCACCCTAAACCGTTGTCGTACCCTAACCTGTACCCTAAACCGTCCCTGTCCCCATCCCCTAACCCTAACCCTTACCCGAAGCCTTACACTAACCCGTCCCCTAATCCTAACCTGTACGCTAACACTAACCCGTACTCTAACACGTACGTTCCCCTAAATCGTTGTCGTACCCTAACCTGTACCCTAAACCCTCCCCATTCCCCAAGCCTAACCCTAACACTATCCCTAACCCGAAGCCTTACCCTAAGCCATCCTCTAATCCTAACCCATACACTAACACTAAACTGTACCCTAACAAGTACACTAACCCTAAACCGTTGTCATAACCTAATCTGTACCCTAAACCATGTCCGCTCCCTAACCCTTACCCGAAGCCTTACCCTAAGCCATCCCCTAATCCTAACCCATACACTAACACTAACACCTACACTAACACGTATGCTAACCCTAAACTGTTGTCGTACCCTAACCTGTACCCTAAACCGTCCCCGTCCCCTAACCCTAAACCTTACCCGAAGCCTTACCCTAACCCGTAAAATAATCCTAACCTGAACCCTACCACAAAATCGTACACTAACACGTACGTTAAAAGAAAAACGTTGTCGTACCCTAACCTTTACCCTAAACCGTCCCCATCCCCTAACCCTAACCCTAAACCTAACCCTTACCCGAAGCCTTACCCTAACCCTTCCCCTAATCCTAAACTGTACACTAACACTATTCCGTATCCTAACACTTACACTAACCATAAAGTGTTGTCGTACACTAACCTGTACCCTAAACTGTCCCAGTTCCCTAAACCTAACCCTAACCCTTACCCTAAGCCATACCCTAAGCTGTCCCCTAATCCTTACCCTAAGCCGTACCCTAAGCTGTCCCCTATTCCTAACCCGTAAACTACCACTAGCCCATACCCTAACACGTACGCTAATGCTAAACAGTTGTCATACTCTAAACTGTACACTAAACCGTCCCCGTTCCCTAACCCTAAACCTAACACTTACCCGAAGCCTTACACTAAACCGTTCCCTAATCCTAACCCGTACAATAACACTAACCTGTACCCTAACACGTACGCTATCCCTAAACCATCCCCGTTCCCTAACTCTATCTCTAACCTATCCCTAACACTTACCGGAAGCCTTACACTAACCCGTTCCCTATTCCTAACCTGTTCGCTAACACTAATCCATACCCTAACACGTACGCTAATCCTAAACTGTTATCATACCCTAACATGTACCCTAAACCATTCACGTTCCCTAACCCTAAAACATTGTGGTACCCTAACCTGTACCCTAAGCCGTCCCAGTTCCCTAACCGTAACCCTAACCCTAAGCCTAACACTAACCCTTACCCGAAGCCTTACACTAACCCGTCCCCTAATCCTAACCCATACACTAACACTATCCCATACCCTAACCCTAAACCATTGTCATACCCTAACCTGTACCTTAAACCATCCCAGTTCCCTAAACCTAACCCTTACCCGAAGTCTTACCCTAACCCGTCCCCTAATCGTAACACTTAACACTAACACTAACCCGTACAGTAACACGTGTGCTAACCCTACACTGATGTCATACCCTAAACAGTACCCTAAACAGTTACTGTTCCCTAACCCTAAACCTAACCCTTACCCTAACCCGTCCCCTAATCCTACCTCGTATGCTAACACTAACACATACCCTAACACCTATGCTCACCCGAAACCGTTGTCGTACCCTAACCTGTACCCTAAACCATCCCCATCCCCTAAATCTAACCCATACTCTAACACTAACTGGTACCCTAAAATGTACGCCCACCCTAAACCATTGTCGTACCCCAACCTGTACCCTAAACTGTCCCCGTCCCCTAAATCTAACCCGTACACTAAACTAACCGGTACCCTAAAACGTACGCTCACCCTAAAACGTTGTCGTATCCTAACCTGTACCTTAAACCGTCCCCGTCCCCTAACACTAACCCTAACCCTAACACTAACACTAAACCCACTTATAGGCCTATAGCTCAGGAAAATTACTATAACAAGACACAACCACCCCAAAGTTTAAGGCTGCTCTGTTTACAAGGGCCTCGACTACGGTACGACTTAAATATCCTAGAAAGAGAAAAAATGGATAAAGAAATTTTCGTACTTACGTACAATGGAATATCACTCAGCAATGAAGTCAATGTCATCAGGCCCGTAGAAGCATAATGAATGGATTTAGGTACGATGATTCTAAGGAAATAAGTCACACAGAAAAAGAAACTTATGATAAGATATCACTTATAGAGGGAATGGAAACTTGGATACACATGAACAGAATTACAAAACAGAACAGAGTCTCACATTTAGAAAACCAACTTATACTTGCTTAAGGGGAAAGGTGAGTTGGGGTGCTGTGTAAAACCAGAGATTGAAATTAGCACAGATACCATTCCATAAGCCAAATATGTAACAGACAAGACCTACACCTTGCTCAACGAATTAGATTCAAAACGGCCTATTCACCGCAGAGAAATATATCAGACAATAAGAATATTAAAACATATGTATTTATATGTCTCTGTAAGAGAATGTAGTGTGTGTAGAGCAGCATACACAGCCGGTAAAATCAGCTAAACCCCATTATAAAAATAAATTTCAAAGCCAAAACACAAAGCCAGTGAAGGAGAGAAAACTCTTAAATAATCGTTCAGGGCTTGTGATGAAACTTGGATGTACCACTTCTACACCCACAGCTGGGTGAGACATAAGGCAGGACATTTGGGGCTGAGAGGATTGGTGAGGTTCGGTGAGCAAATGCAGACCCTTTGAAGTAATACTGCATGCTACCCATTCCATGGGTCCCAACTCTCCAGGTTGAAGGAATTCTTCCTACAGCTAAAACATGCATGGGAAACCCAGAGGATGCTCCACCGTGTGATCGGGCAACGTTTCTAAAACGCATCTCATTCTTTGTACCTTAGTGCACGGATTCGCCATTCCACATGCTTTACTAAAAATCTCCCCACGTGGAGAGTCACTGCCTTTAAACTCCTGTTTGGCACAGTTTGCAATTTTTACGGAGGATGAAAGGGAATAGGGAGAACCAATGAGAGACTAGCTGTAGGTGTTTGGATGGTCACATTTTACTCTAATTTCCCACCAGGAAGAAGAATTAACAAAAGGCTCAGCGTGTCGTGACAAAACGAGAAGAGGGCCTGACGCAATCCTGCGGTTTTGCACCCATCTAACAAAACAGCGAGTTGAAAAAAGGAGCTCCGGGTCACTGCAATTCACAAACCTGCAGAGTTATACAGGACAGCTATCGTCCAAAAATATATTGAGGTAAGGCTATGAAGAGGACGTGAAATCACGGCAAAATTGCAGGAAATAGATTTCAGGAGGTAGATTGAAACACCATTTAAAGTATATGAAAAGCGGCAGAACTTCGACAATGATGCACTTGGCCAAAAAGTACGTATGCTTTTTTTGCTGAATACATGCAGGAAAAAAGCATACGCACTTTTTGTCGACATAAGCAAGCCTGCAATGGAGATCTGCACTACAATGAAGTCTCACTTCCCATCGGTCAAAAGGGCCATCTAAAAAAAGTGTAAAAACCAGAAAGGCAGGACAGGCCATGGAGAACAGGGGGCCTTGTTATGCTGATGGTCGGGATGTAAATTGCCAACAGCCACTCTGGAGAAGTGTATGGGGTTTCCTGAAACATCTTAAAAACAAAGCTACAGAGCCTAGGGTGCTTCCACTTATGGCCCTATAGCTTAGGAAATTTAAAATCAACAAGACACAGCCCACCCCAAAGTTTAGGGCTGCTGTGTTTACAAGAACATTGACTATGGTACAACTTAAATATCCCAGAAAGTGAAAAATGGATAAAGAAGTTGTGGTACTTACGTACAATGCAATATCACTCAGCAATGAAATCTATGTCATCAGGCCTGTAGCAGCATAATGAGTGGATTCAGGTATGATGATTCTAAGGAAATAAGTCACACAGAAAAAGAAACTTATGATAAGATATCACTTATAGAGGGAATGGAAACTTGGATACACATGAACAGAATTACAAAACAGAACAGAGTCTCACATTTAGAAAACAAACTTATGCTTGCTTAAGGGGAAAGGTGAGTTGGGATGCTGCATAAATCCAGAGATTGAAATTAGCACAGATACCGTTCCATAAACCAAATATGTAAAAGAAAAGACCTACTGCTTGCTCAATGAAGTGGACTCAACACCCCCTATTCACCACAGAGGAATATATCTGACTAGTAAGCATCTTAAAACCTATGTATCTATGTGTCTCCATAAGAGAATCAAGTGTGTGTAGAGAGGCATAAACACAGCAGTGAAAATCAGCTAAACCGCATTATAAAAATAAATTTCAAAAACAAAACACAATGACAGTGAAATAGAGAGCAATTCTTAAATAATTCATTCAGGGCTTGCGATGCAACCTGGATTTACCACATCTACACCCAGAGCTGGGTGACACATAAGGCCGGACACTTGGGGTGATAGGATTGGTGAGGTTCAGTGAGCAAATGCAGACCCTTTGAAGTCATATTGCACGGTACCCATTCCATGGGTCCCAACTCTCCAGGTTGAAGGGATTCTTCCTAAAGCTAAAACATGTATGGGAAACCCAGAGAATGGTACACCATGTGATCGGGAAACGGTTCTAAAACGCATCCCATTTTTCGTCACCTTGTACTCGGGTTTGCCATTCCAGACGTTTTACTAACAATCTCCCCACTTGGCGCGTCAGTGCCTTTAACCTCCTGTTTGGCACAGTTTGCAATTTCTGTGGAGGATGAACAGGAATAGGGAGAACCAATGAGAGACTAGCTGTAGGTGTCTGGACGGGCACATATCACTTTAATTTCCCATCAGGAAGAAGAATGAACCAAAGGCTCAGCATGCCCTGCTGGAACCAGAATAGGGCCTGAAGCAATCCTGCAGGTTTGCGGCCAGCTCACAAGAAAGTGAGTTAAAAAAGGAGCTCAGGGGCACTGTAATTCACAAACCTGCACAGTTATAAATGACAGCTATCGTCCAAAACTATATTGAGGTAAGGCTACGAAGAGGACTTGAAAGCAAGGAAGAATTGCAGGAAACTGATTGCAAGAGGTAGATTGGAGTTGCCTTTAAAGCATATGAAAAGTGGCAGAACTTTGACAATGATGCACTTGGCCAAAAAGGGCGTATGATTTTTTTCCTGAATACATTCAGGAAAAAACGCATACGTGCTTTTTCTTCAACCAAGCAAACGGGCAACGGAGATCCGCACTACACTGAAGTCTCACTTCCCACCGGTAAAATGGGCCATCTGAAAAAAGTGTAAAAACCAGAAAGGCAGGACAGGCCATGGAGAACTGCGAGCCTTGTTATGCTGATAGGGGGGGATGTAAATTGCCAGCAGCCACTGTGGAGAAGTGTATGGTGTTTCCTGAAACATCTAAAAAACAAAGCTACAGAGACTCGGGCACTTCCACCTATGGCCCTATACCTTAGGAAAATTAAAATCAACAAGACACAGCCACCCCAAAGTTTAGGGCTGCTGTGTTTACAAGAACCTCGACAATGGTACAACTTAAATATCCCAGAAAGAGAAAAATGGATAAAGATGTTGTGGTACTTACGTACAATAGAATGTCACTCAGCAATGAAATCAATGTCATCAGGCCCGTAGCAGCATAATGAGTGGATTCAGGTATGATGATTCTGAGTGAAATATGTCACACAGAAAAAGAAACTAGTCATAAGATATCACTTATAGAGGGAATGTAAACTTGGCTACACATGAACTAAATTACAAAACAGAACAGTCTCACATTTAGAAAACAAACTTTTGCTTGCTTAAGAAGAAAGGTGAGTTGGGGTGCTGCATAAAACCAGAGATTGAAATTATGGAACAGATACCGTTCCATAAGCCAGTAATAGACAAGATATACTCCTTGCTCAACGAAGTGGACTCAACACCCCATAGTCAACACAGAGGAACATGTCTGACTAGTAAGAATCTTAAAACGTATGTATTTGTAGGTCTCCATAAGAGGATCAAGTGTGCATAGAGTGACATAAACACAGCAGTGAAAATCAGCTAAACCCCATTATAAAAATGAATTTCAAAAACAAAACACAAAGACAGTGAAAGAGAGAGAAATTCGTAAATAATTCTTTCAGGGCTTGTGATGAAACCTGGATTTACCACATCTACAACCACAGCTGGGTGAGACATAAGGCTGGACACTTGGGGCTGAGAGGATTGGTGAGGTTCGGTGAGCAAATGCAGACCGTTTTAAGTAGTACTGCGTGTTACCCATTCCATGTGTCCCAACTCTCCAGGTTGAAGGGATTCTTCCTACAGCTAAAACATGCATGGGAAACCCAGAGGATGGTCCACAGTGTGATCGGGCAAGGTTTCTAAAACGCATCTCATTATTCGTCCTCTGGTACTTGGGTTCACCATTCCAGACACTTTACTAACAATCTACCCACTTGGAGAGTCAGTGCCTTTAACCTCCTGTTTGGCACACTCTGCAATTTCTGCGGAGGATGAACGGCAATAGGGAGAACCAATGAGAGACTTGCTGTAGGTGTTTGGAAGGGGACATTTCACTCTAATTTCCCACCAGGATGTAGAATTAACCAAAGACTCAGCGTGCCGCGCAGGAACCAGAATAGGGCCTGAAGCAATCCTTTTGATTTGCGGCCAGCTCACAAAAAGCGAGCTGAAAAAAGGAGCTCAGGGGCACTGCAATTCATAAAACATGCAGAGTTATAAAGGACAACTATCGTCCAAAAATATATTGAGGTTAGGCTGCGACGAGGACTTGAAAGGAAGGCACAATTGCAGGAAACAGATTTCAGGAGGTAGACTGGAATTGCATTTAAAGCATATGAAAAGCTGCTGATCTTCGGCAATGATGCACTTGGCCGAAAAGGGCGCATGCGGCCTTTTTGGCCAACCAAGCAAGCGTGCAATGGAAATCCGCACTACAATGAAGTCTCACTTCCCATCGGTCAAAAGGGCCATCCGAAAAAAGTGTAAAAACCAGAAAGGCAGGACAGGCCATGGAGAACAGGGAGCCATGTCATGCTGATGGGTGGGATGTAAATTGCCAACAGCCACTCTGGAGAAGTGTATGGTGTTTCCTGAAACATCTAAGAAACAAAGCTACAGAGCCTAGGGCACTTCCTCTCATGGCCCTATAGCTTGGGAAAACTAAAAATCAACAAGACACAGCCAGCCCAAAGTTTAGGGCTGGTGTGTTTACAAAAACCTCGACTACTGTACAACTTTAATATCCCTGAAAGAGAAAAATGGATAAAGAAATTGTGGTACTTACGTACAATGAAATGTAACTCAGCCATGAAATCAATGTCATCATGTCCATAGCAGCATAATCACTGGATTTTCATACGATGATTCTAAGTGAAAGAAGTCCCACAGAAAAAGGAACTTGTTTTAACATATCACTTATAGAGGGAATGTAAACGTGGCTACACATGATCTGAATTACAAGACACAACAGAGTCTCACATTGAGAAAACAACTTATGCTTGCTTAAGGGGACAGGTGAGTTGGGGTGATGCATAAAACCAGAGTTTGAAATTAGCTCAGATACGGTTCCTTAAACCAAATATGTAATAGACAAGACCTACTTCTTGCTCAACGAACTGGATTCAACACCCCCTATTCACCACAGAAGAATATATCTGACTAGTAAGAATCTTAAAACCTATGTATTCATACGTCTTCGTAAGGGAATCAAGGGTGTGTAGAACAGCATAAACACAGCAGTGAAAATCCACTAAACCCCATTACAAAAATAAATTTCAAAAACAAAACACAGGGACTTCCCTGGTGGCACAGTGGTTGAGAGTCTGCCTGCCAATGCGGGGGACATGCGTTCGTGCCCCAGTCCGGGATGATCCCACATGCCGCGGAACGGCTGGGCCTGTGAGCCATGGCTGCTGGGCCTGCGTGTCCAGAGCCTGCGCCCCGCAACGGGAGAGGCTGCAACAGTGAGAGGCCTGCGTACCGCAAAAAAAAAAAAAAAAAAAAAAAAAAGACAAAACACCAGGACTGCAAAAGACAGAGAAATTCTTACAAAATTCATTCAGGGGTTGTGATGCAACCTGGATTGACCACATCTACACCCACTGCCAGGTGAGACATAAGGCTGGACACTTGGGACTGGGAGGACTGGTGCGGCTGGGTGAGCGAATGCAGACCCTTTAAAGTAATACTGTGTGCTACCCATTCCATGGGTCTCAACTCTCCAGGTTTAAGGGAATCTTCCTACAGATAAAACATACATGGGAAAGCCAGAGGATGGTCCACTGTGTGATCGGGAATGGTTTCTAAAATGCAAGTCATTTTTCCTCTCCTGGTGCTCGTGTTCACCATTCCAACCTCTTTACTAACAACCTCGCCACTTGGAGAGTCAGTGCCTTTAACTTTCTATTTCTCACAGTGTGCAAGTTGTGCAGAGGATGAAAGAAAACAGGGGGAGCAAATGAGAGATTTGGTGTAGGTGTTTGGTCGGGCATATTTCACTCTAATTTCCCATCAGGAAGAAGAATTAACCAAAGGCTTAGCCTGCCACCCCAGAACTAGAATAGGGCCTGAAGCAATTCTGCAGTTTTGTGGCCAGCTCACAGAAAAGGGAGTTGAAAGATGGAGCTCAGGGGCACTGCAGTTCACAAACCTGCAGAGTCATAAACGACAACTATCAGTTAAGAATATATTGAGTTAAGGCAAAGAGGATTCGAAAGCAAGGCAGAATTGCAGGAAACTGATTTCGAGAGGTCGATTGGAGTCGCCTTTAAATCACATGAAAAGCAGCAGAACTTCGACAATGATGCAGTTGGCCAAAAAGTGCGTATGCGTTTTCTCCTGAATATATTCAGGAGAAAACGCATACGCACTTTTTGGCCAACGAGGCAAGCGGGAAATTCAAATCTGCACTAGAAAGAAGTCTCATCCTAACACATACCCTAACCCTATCCCGCTACCATACCCTAACCTGTACCTGTGACCGTACCCGTTCCCTAACCCTAAACCTAACCCTTACCCTAAGCTGTACACGAACACTAACCCATACGCTAACATGTACCCTAACAGTAACACATAACCATACACTAAACTTTATCCTAACCCTACCCCATATCTTAACCCTTTCCCGAAACTGTACCATAACCCATACCCTAATCCTAACCCATCCCCTAACACTAACCCATAACCTAACCCATACCCTAATCCTAACCCATACACTAACACATACCCTAAACCTAAGCCGTTGTCATACCCTAACCTGTATCCTAATCCATACCCATTCCCTAACCCTAACCCTAACCCTTACACTATCCCGTACCATAATCCTAACCTGTACACTAACACTAAACCATACCCTAACACTTACCCTACTCCTAACCCGTGGTCATACCCTAAACTGTACCCCAAACCATACCCTTTCCCTAACCCTAACCCTAAACCTTACCCTAAACCGTACCTTAATCCTAACCCATACACTAACACTAAACTTTACCCTAACACGTACCCTAACACTAACCCTTTGTTGTTCCCTATCCTCTACCCTAAACTCTACCCGTTCCTTAACACTAAACCTAACCCTAACCCGTACCCTAACCCGTACCTAACACTAACCCATACACTAAACCTAACCATAACCCTGAACGTAAACCGTACCCTAATCCTAACCCATACCCTAAAACTAACCCATACCCTAACCCGTACCCTAACACTAAACCATAGCCATACCCTAAAGTGTACCCTAACACTAACCCATACCATAACCCTAACCCTAAACCATACTCTAAGCCATACAATAATCCTAACCCGTATCCTAACCCTAAACCTTACCCTAAACCCTAATCCTTATCCCTAGATTAATTTTGTTTTTCTGTATTTAAAAAAATATTTTCTTGGGTTAAAACAAACTAGCAGAACAACAAAATAGGGGGCTTCCCTGGTGGTGAAGTGGTCGAGAATCTGCCTGCTAATGCAGGGGACACAGGTTCGAGCCCTGGTCTGGGAGGATCCCACATGCCGTGGAGCAACTAGGCCCATAAGCCCCAACCAGTGAGCCCTCGCATCTGGAGCCTGTGCTCTGCAAGAAGAGAGGCCGCAATAGTGAGAGGCCCACGCACCGAGATGAAGAGTGGCCCCCCACTCGCCACAACTAGAGAAAGCCCTCACATGGAAACTCAGACCCAACACAAGAAAAATAAATAAATAAATAATAAACTCCTACCCCCCCCAAAAAAAAGAACAACAAAATAAAACAGAAAGTAACCTGAGTGTCCCTCAAAAAGCTAAGTCTGAAATAGTTGGTACTTTTGTTCTATGGACTGTTATGTAGCCTATAAAAAGTGTGAGAGCTAAATCTGTTTTTCTACAGTGAGAAGCATGATGTTCCAGATGTATAGAACACCTGGATAAACTGAGAAATCTACACCTTATGCTGGTCGTTTCAGTAAATGGGAAAGGGTGGCAAGTGGTAAAATATTAGCTTTTCCTTTAAATTTTTAAATTTCACTTGTTACAAAGAACTTCAATTATAATTGTAATTTAAAAAATTAACAATGGAAATTTAAAAGAAAAAGTATATATTGTGTGTACAGTTACATTTCATAGAATTATGAAATGCTCCACCCTCTGGCCATTACCTGCAAAAGCAGCTTTAAAACCTATGCTAATTGTCACTTCATATGAACAAGTCCTGTAGGGCTGTAAAGGAAACCTGCCCTCATCATGTCTTGAGGGAGGTAAAGGCCAAAGTATTTCAAAATGTGGCACATATTTCAAGAGAACCATTTGAAGAACTAAGCTGTAATAACTGTTTGAAAAATAAAAGGACATGCCTGAAAGCTCAATTTCAAAGGATTATGAGACACATGCAAATCCAACCACACAGAGGTATCAGCTCACACCATTCAGAATAACCATCAGGAAAGAAACTACAAACGATCAATGCTGAAGAGGTTGTGGAGAAATGCATACCCTTAATTTGAAGTGGGATGTAACCTGGTAAGAGCCACTAATGGGAACAGAGTGGAGGTGCCTTTAAAAGGTAAACATTGAGCTACTATATGATCCAGGAGGCCCACTCCTGGGCCTATAACATAAGAAGACATAATTGGAAAGGCACAGGCAGGCAAATCTGTACTGCAGCAGTATTACAATAGCCAAGACATGGAAGCAACTGAATCCATCAACAGATGGGTGGACAAAGGAGAACTGGTACATGTAGAGATGGAATATTAGCTCGGGAAAAAAATGAAACAATGCCATCTGCAGCACC
>NW_027193210.1:0-25767 GCF_949987515.2 Delphinus delphis | reverse complement strand
GAGCTGGAAGTGGCATTTCCATGAAGGCCTAAAGTTGTAGTCTCCTCTTTGTCCTTTCTTCAGAGAGTAACAAAGAAAATGCTATCTACCTTCCACTAGGAATATTGAGAATCATAGGAAAACACACCTTCACTCTTTACCCAAGGCTACCCTGTAATTTACTGACATTGGTAAAAAAAAAATACTCCAACTTATGGGTAAAGGTAAATGAGTGGTACAAGTAAAGAATAAATAAGGCGTACAGGGATTAATATGTAAGACACACAAGTCCCCTTGGCCTCACCAATGAGCAAAACCCAATATTACTTTTTCAGTTGCCCTTTGACCCAGAGGCCTTCTCTGTGGACCAGGTAATATGGCAGACCTAATAGGGGATGCCTTTTTCTTCCTTCCCTCCCTGAGCTTTTACCCTATAGCTCCTTGTCCTTGCCAAGTTAGGGCCCAGGTCTTGAAGTATGTTCTAGCCCCTGACCTCAAAGATACTAGAAAAGAGGATAGGAATGACCTCATGTGTCAGTCTGCCAAATGAATTAGCACATTTTACATACAGATAAGCTGCTTCCTTTAGTTGAATTGATTGAAATGCTGCAGGTAAGAATGTTAGCCCCAAATCGAAATCAGTTGAGTAGAGAATTCTGATTGGGAGGACTTGTCTCGCACTTTTCATTTTTCTACCCCACATAATCATTTCAAGATATTACATTATCAATCTGCAAAAACCTAAGCAATTAGATTTCCATGAACTATGAAATCTCTCCCTGTCCAATGTAGCAGCTTAAAATTTAGAATGGTATCATGTGTCTCTTCTAAGGGTCCAGTACTCTGTGCAATTAAATACAGGACATTTTTGGCACAATCCCTGGACCAGAAACTGGCCCTGCCTCTCTTTCAGCCTGAACATGCCCCCTAGGTCAAGCCAAGGGGTCCAGTTCTTCTCTGGGGCAAGTCTGAGAATGAGGCCCTATGGAGAGTCAGTGGGGTTGAAAATATTTTTATTGTTAATCATACATTTTTTGAAATAAATAATGCCTCCATTTTCGATTTAACCCACTAATACCTCAAGGTGAGCAGTATACCTACTTTGAAACTTAGAAAAGAATTTCACATACTGTTACAAATAACACTTATTTTTGCAACACACTTTTTGCTGGAATGGCTGTTGCTAGAACATCTGCATCTTGTTTGCTGTAGCATCATTATTGCCACCTGTTTTTGGAACCAATAGATTGCAGATTGGCTCTATCAGTAATACAACCTTCACGTTTCATATTGAACATCCCTCTGTGGTCATCTGAACTGAGGGAGTGAGCTTAACATCAGAGAATTCATAGAAAAGAACATAGACTGTGATAATTGCAATGTCAGAACCATTCCAAACCTAAAAAAAAAAAAAAAAATCCTAGGGATAAATACTAGGAATGTCTGGCAGGTTTTAAAACTAGATAACTTCATTTACCTGGAAAAATTGGCTGGAAATATTAAGGATTTATTAGAAAATACCACTGTTATGGTATTACTGGCAAATTCCAGAAATGTATCTGAAACTTTTAAAACATGGCTCAAAGAGTCTTAAGTAGGTTCTGGGTCCGATCTTCCTCTGCTAATGGCTGACTTTGCCTTGTCGTTAGAGACCAGTGTTTCAAATATTAAATGACTGTCTACATTGTGTGTTCAGTTAGTGCTGCGGTGACCCCATGTGGGACTCAAGCAACGTAAGATGCAATCCTCCTAAAGGTACTTAAAACTGAAACAAAGAAATTAGTGTGACACATGGGTACTTAAAACTGAAACAAAGAAATTAGTGTGACACATGCTGAACAATGATCTAAAACACTCTGTACATTATTATTAATAAACATGTATCGAAGAGTTACTAATGTGCAATGCACTGTGCAAAATATTTATATGTATCCCCTAACTTAATGCTTGCAATATGGCAGTGAAGGAGGAGGATAAGGAAACTAGGAGGTAGAAAAGTATATGAATATGCTCCATACCACATTTTTCTGGATTGTGAAGCTGAGCTGCAAACATGTCTGTCTGAATAAGTACAAAGCCATTGCTTTTAGCTCCTGTGTTCTTCTGCCTCTTGATGCACATAGCCCAGCATCAGCTATTGGTCCTGCAGGAGCTCAGAGAGGCAGGAAGTCAAGGATGTTAGAAGACGCCTCTTCCCCTTGCCCACCCAAAGTGTGTTTTGAAGTTTGAAGTTTATGGGATGCCCCAAGTGGAATAAGGGAGAAAACAGCTGTTTGCTCTGTGACACATGGGAAACAGCCAGAAATCTATCTTTGATTCAGAGGCTGTCACTGCTGTGCCCACTCTGGTTTCATGCTGCAGGGGATTTCTCCACATTACACTGTCATAGGATAGTCTGCATCCCGTACAGAGCATTTCTCAACCTTTTCCTGTGAGATGGCAATTTAGCACTGTGCAGTGGGAGGTGGGGGGAAACCGAAGCACAGACACAGGCAACAAAGAGCAGATAAATACTGTCAGGGGAGGAGACGGAGTGGATCTTATAAAACATGGGGTCTTTTGTCCCTGCCAAATACCTATATGGATATCAATTCCGTAAGTAGGCGAGCCTCTTAAATCATGACTTATCTTCAGAATGAAAAGTGGGCACTAGATGAGAGGCAAAGTCGTAATTTATTGCTGGCCCTACTGTGGGCCAGCTCTTTTGACAACTTTGCAAGACAAGTATTTTTATCCCCATTTTAAAGATTAGGACATTGAGACTTGGAGAAGCCCCAGGTGCCCAGCTGCCTTCTGCCACAAGCATTCTACACTGTGAATCAACGAGAATTTTTTAAAGTATTTTTAAATGTAACCACAGCAACAGCTGTTCAATCAACTGTGCTGTACTAAGCAGCAAAAACGTCTGCTATAAAATAGTAAGTAACTCTGCCAGTTACCTCCTAAGAACGATGAAATACCCTAGATGAGTAAATCTCTGAAACCACATCCTGGAGACTTCTCAGGCCTTGCTGCTAAGCTAAAGCCAGCGTGGTGTGGCAGGGGTGACTTGAGATGCCCCATGTATGCAGACACTGCCAGGATCTGCCTGTGTGTTTCTGTAGCATTCATTGACTCCTAACAAAAACAGTATTTAACTTACGAGCCCCTGATCCTGATTGCTTTTCCTCTTTCTTTTTTTCTCAGATTTGAGATCCAAAGTTAAATGATAAACTGTTTATTACTGACAGCCTTTACTCCCCAGCCCAGCAGTCTCCCAGGTGATCTGCTCAGCTCAGGTTTTCCCGGGCATCATCAGGCGTATCTGTGGCTCCAGTAACTCTTGTGTTTGTCTGCAATTGCTCCAGGCAGATGTCTGAAAATCACCCACTGACAGATTTATGTTCATCAACCTCTGAACCACCTTTCACCCCCACCCCCAAACCGTGGAGTACTCGTGGGTGAAAGCACTTGGAGGCCAAGTGCACCAAGTCCTCTCGTGCACATGCAAAGCTAAGACATGGAATTGCAGTGGCATCCCGCCTGCCTGCCCTCCCTCTGCTATGTTTCCTTATAAACCCAGGCTCCTCGGCAACACACGTTTCCCTGGCCTGCTTTCTTCCCAAGATCTGGAAAGAGTTCGGTCTCCAGGCTTTTGAAACAAGATTAAAAGGTCTCTTTTACAGCACTCTCGGAAAAACTCCTCAGAGGAAACGTGGTTGGCAGGTAGAAAAACCGGGACCTGTCTCCTTGAAAATCACAGCTGTGTTATCTTTTTCCTCCACTGATCGCTTCCAGATTATCATTCAGGGCAGCCAGCCAATTAGCCAGCCCTCTGTGTCATAGAGCCCGTCTCTGGCAACTGCTCATTTCTCGTCAGAAGGGAACATGTTTGAAGATGTGTAGCTGGGTGATGTGCAGAGCCCAGGGAGGGAAAACTTGTGAGTGTGCCCTTGCCACGGCAAGTCAGCGCATGAATGTGAATCAAGCGCTAGCGAAGGCAGGAAGTTTACCAGAGCCTCCAGACAAGGCCAAACACAAAAGATTCCTTTCTCAGAGGAAAGAGGATTGAAACTGCAGGGGAAAACAAAATAAAAACACATCCCGTGTGAACCTCACAATGATCAGATCTGTTGTCGGAGAACAGAACCCTTTATTCAGTATCTCCTGCCTGACTTTGGCGAACAAATTCTTTGCAGAGCCCCACTGGAAGCATCTTCTTCCTCAGGATTCTCTGGCATCTGGCCACCACTCAGGTCTGACCTAGGGGAGTGTTTAACAAAAGTGATTAACCTCAGCTTTGGACAACTGGGGCAAACAGCCCTCATCATGACTTCTCCAGAAAGATTGGTCACATTGAGACCTTGGCTAGGTCAGAGTCTGTTCAATGAATTTCTTTAACCTGGCAGCATTGTAGTAACAGGGGCTTATGGGGGGAAGATTTGTGCTGTATTCCTTGTTCATAGTAACAGTGCAAACAAATTGTGGCCCCAGGAAGTCACTGTTTTGGCAAGAATCATCAGGAAATTGACATATACATACAAACCAAATATATTCCACACCTACTATGGGCTGGGACCACACAAAGCACCAAGGACAACGTCTCTCCTACCTTCTATAAGCAGCTCCCAGACCGTGCCCTGAGGGATACCAGTGTCACACAGGTTGTTAATAATCTTGTCATGAAAATAGGTTCCTACCACTGGAATAAGTTTAGAAAATGCTTCCTTAAGCAAAGTGGAACAGGTTTCATTACTGTTGGGCTCTTCACAGACCTTAATATGCTGATACACTTGTTTGCAGCATCTGCCAAATGGATCTACCTTAGAGCCCTTTTTTTCCAAAACATACTTCTTAAGATTTAATTGGACCTCAATGATCCAGGGAACGGAGTTTGGGAAGAATTGCTGTCGGCTCTCAGTAAAGCGATGGTGGAGACCTGGGGCAGTAATCCTTTTCAGAAAGTGACCATCTGGTTTTCTTTCCCTTGGGGTAAGTATGTCACTGCTCATCGACCCTTACCCCAGGGTGTATGAACTATTACAGAGGTGTTTGTTGGTCACCAGGCTGAGCATGCTGAGTGTGTCATATGTAGCATCACATTACATCTCATAACAATCTTTGGGGCAGTTATTACTTGCCCATACTTGAAGGACCATGAAAATGAAGCTCAGAGATGTTAAGGTCTCAAAGGAGTGGTGCTTCAAAGCTCTATACAGAGGGACAGAGATTAACACCCTATAATCAGCAGCAAGAAATCAACTGTAGGGACTTCCCTGCTGGCACAGTGATTAAGAATCCACCTGCCAATGCAGGGGACACGGGTTCAAGCCCTGGTCCAGGAAGATCCCACATGCCGCAGAGCAACTAAGCCCATGCGCCACAACTGCTGAGCGTGTGCTCTAGAGCCCGTGAGCCACAACTGCTGAAGCCCACACACCTAGAACCCATGCTCTGCAACGAGAAGCCACCGCAACAAGAAGCCTGTGCACCACAATGAAGAGTAGCCCCCGCTAGCCGCAACTAGAGAAAGCCCGTGCGCAGTAACGAAGACCCAACACAGCCAAAAAATAAAATTAATTAGTTAATTAATTAAGCTTAGAAAAAGAAATCAGCCATCTTGTCTTGGGCTAAGCGTCAAGATGGGCAATGAGGACAGTGTCATCTCCAAGAGAAAAATGCCTAGTTGCCTAAACAAAATTTCCATCCCTTGAATGCAAAAGAGCACTGTCATTTCACCTTAAAGTGTTTTCCTAAAATATGTCTGATTTAACAAGGCTGTTGTACCTCTAATTATTAATTAGGATTTTCCACCAAATATGCATGAAACAACATCTGTCATCTTTCCTCACATAGCTACGAGAATCAGCAGGGTAGAGTCACTTCAGAGACAGCAAATACCTACTCTTTCCTTGGAAACATAGATGTTTCCTTAAAAATGAGGCCCTGGTTGAAGCTCCACTAAGAAATCAGCCCCTAATAATTCTTTTCTGAAACATTCTGCAAACTTTTATGGGGGTTGCTTTGGCATGGCCAGTATTTTTTCAGTGGTGTCAAGGTTTTATGCTTACCTGTTCCTATTAAAATTATATATTTTTGCAGTTCCCAATAAAACTCATTGTATGGTATGCTAGAATGAATCTCAAAATCTCCCTCCAGTGCTAGAAACTTTCAGATATATGTCTATTAAAATTTTATTTCTTGAGCAAGTTGTATGGGTGCCAAAATATGCATTTAATTGCTAGAATGGTCATAAGTCCACAAAACTGTGGTAGAACCATCAAGGAGCACTGATTTGTCCATCACTAAAAATCCATCTCCATCACCCGGGAGTAGCTATTCCAGTCCTCCAAAGGAATTTCTGAAGTGGCTGTTCACTTGGGTGTCTCCTACTCCTGAAACACACTGGACACTCAAAATATATTTGCTCAATTGAAGTTGTTATCCCAGGAATAGAAGACCAGATTTTTTCCGCATAGAATGGCTGAAGGTTTTTACCATATCTCCAGAGTACCAATACAGTCAGGTTCTCTTTTACCTTTAGAATAGTGAATCACAAACCAAAGCTAATACAAATGCTTCTTGTTAAGTCTGGAATGAATAATTTTTAACTCTGCTGTCAAAGAGGCAAAATGAAGAGCTTATGGGTAAAATGGGAGGAAGACAGATTTCAGACTAATATAAATAACTTTCTAGCAAATTGTGTGTCACTGTAACAGGCTATCAGAAGACAGAAGAACAGGCTCACGAGGTAGGAAGTTCTTTGTCTCTGGAGGTATTCAAGCATTGTCTAGATCAGCAGTTCTCAAAGTGTGGCCCCCAGACTAGCAACATCACTATCACCTGGGAACCCGTTAGAAATGAAAATTCTCAGGCCCCATCTAGACCTATGGATTCAGAGACCCTGGGGCTGAGACCCAGCAGTCTGGGTTTTAACAACCCTTCCAGGAGATTCTGACGTCCAGTAAAGTTGGAGAAACTAGCCTAAACTACCACTTGGCAAGAATAATACAAAGAGGATACAACCAGCAGATGACTGATTGGACTGGATGGCCATTCAACCCTGTAATTTCAGGACTGTAATAAGGTTCGCTGGCCTGCACTATTTCCTTTTTGGAAATGAGGAACCAAAGGCCTACCAACACTCGCGCCTGACCCCTGGGTAGCACTCTGAATTATGTAAAGGAACTGTAATACATTATCAGAGCTGTTGTAAATCCTGACATTCAGATCTCCTAAAGAGCTTTAAAAAAAAAAAATACCAGTACCTGGCCACCCAGAATCTCTAGAGACGGGCCCAGGCCTAACTTTTACCAGGTACTTTCACATTAAGTATCTTATTTAGCCTCCAAAATAATCTTATGAGATAGGTATTATTACCATCCTCATTTTTACAGATGAAAACTGAGGCTTGAAGTGGTCGAGTGCCTTGTCCATTTTCAAAGAGCCAGTAAATGCCTGAACTGGGATTCAAACCCAAGTCTCAACACGCATACTCTTTCTCCTCTAGGCACTTCTCTCCTCCTTCGCACTTCAGAGACCTTCCAGATCCAGGTGGTCCCCCAAGCCATCGTGCTGCCCTCTGGCTGCACAGGTCTTATCACAGAAGCCCCCAGCTCGTGCCCACCATTTCTTGCAGCTCTCTACCTCTCTGTACCCTCTCCTCTATGAAATACTGATGCTGGGTGTTTTATTCCCTCACAAAGATGCTTTTAGTTGGCCACCCCCAAACCCATCCTCCGTGAGCAAAATAAGAGGCTGTCTTTGGGTTGTGATATGAGGGCGACCAGAAGACCCTTATAAGCCAGCTGGGCACTGGTAACTAAAAGTCTACTATTCTCTCAATTATAAATATTTTCATCCCCTAAAATGAAAGTGGGCCCAAAGGAGGAGCACATTAAGTTGGTAATGGCCAATGACATCTCAGAGTCTGAATTCACTAGATCTTTTCCAACTCTAAAGACGTCTCTATGTGAAGTAGAGGAAGAAAGAGATACAGAGAACAGAGATCTTCCAAGGAGGACTGGCTTTGAAAGAGGTGGAAGGATGGAGGTAACAGCCCACAGCCTCATGGGAAGCACAAAGGGCCTGTGGAAGGGGCCACGTGAGCAGGGAAACTGTCACTGAAAAGGCAGGGATGAGGACAGCAGAGACAGAGCCTGATACTCGAGGATTTTGCTGAGGAGAAGGTTCTGGTCAATTCCTCCACGCTCTGGTTGTTTTAGTCAGGGTCTTTAATTACAAGCAGCAGAAGTCCAGGGAGGTGATGTAACTTGCCCAGGATCACACTGAGCAGGCATTGGCAGAGCCAGACCCAGCTTCCAGGGCTCCTGACGTCCTGGTTTTCTAAAGGAATGTGCCTTGACATGGAACTGAGTCAAAGTCAGTGGGGAACTGAGGAAAATTAAAGAGACCAAGCACATCAGTGGCTACACTCATTTACTGGAGTAAAATATAAAGTACATTCTATGTGATGAAAAAATTTTTTTTAATTTAAAAGGAAGACAGCTCCAAAGGTCTGTTTCTTATCAACGTTCCAAAGACGAGTGACCAAGGGACCAAAGAGGTATTTTCAAAGAACTGCACAAGGTTTTAAATGCTCAGTTTAGACGTGGCCACAGCTAAAACTCTGCATATTTCTTTGAAAATAGGTCCTAAGGGCCTGCGAGCACATGAAAAAGGAACTTTGAGAGAGAAACAGCACCTGCCTTCCTCAGGTGGGAAGCCAACCGAGGGGTGCCTGGTCACAATGCTATTTGCAGTGTCTCCTTAAATGCTGCTTAGCTCCACTCTCACTTGTCTCACGAGAACACTTTTTTATTTTTATTTTTTAAATTGAAGTATAGTTATTTTCCCATGTTGTGTTAGTTTCAGATATACGGCAAAGTGATTCAGATTCTTTTCCGTTATAGGTTATTAAAGATATTGAGTATAGTTCCCTGTTGTATACAGTAGGTCCTTGTTTACCTATTTTATATATATTGTAGTATAGATATGTTAATTCCAAATTCCTAATTTATCCCTCCCCCACTTTCCCCTTTGGTAACCATAAATTTGTTTTCTATGTTTGTGGGTCTATTTCTGTTTTGTAAATAAGTTCATTTGTATCATTGTTTTAGATTCTACATATAAACGATTTCATTTGATATTTGTCTTTGGCTTATTTCACTAAGTATGATAATCTCTAGGTCCATATGTGTTGCTGCAAATGGCATTATTTCATTCTTTTTTATGGCTGAGTAGTGTTCCATTATATATATATATATATGTATATACACACATATGTGTGTGTGTGTGTGTGTGTATATATATATATATATATATACACACACACACATATATATGTATATATACACACATACCGCATCTTCTTTATCCATTCATCTGTTGATGGACATTTAGGTTGTTTCCATGTCTTGGCTGTTGTAAATAATGCTGCTGTGAACACTGGGGTGCATGTATATTTTCAAATTATAGTTTTCTCTGGAAAACTGGAGTGGGATTACTGGATCATATGGTAACTCTACTTTTTGTTTTTTAAGGAAGCTCCATACTGTTCTTGATAGTGGCTGCACCAACTTACATTCCCACCAACAGTGTAGGAGGGTTCCCTTTTCTCCACACCCTCTCCAACATTTATTATTTGTAGACTTTTTGATGATGGCCATTCTGACTGGTGTGAGGTGATACCTCATTGTAGTTTTGATTTGCATTTCTCTAATAATTAGTGATGTTGAGCACTTTTTCATGTGCTTATTGGCCACCTGTATGTCTTCTTTGGAGAAATGTCTATTTAGATCTTCTGCCCATTTTTTTTCCACTGGTTGTTTGTTTGTTTTTGATATTGAGCTGTATCAGCTGTTTGTATATTTTGGAAATTAATCCCTTGTCATTTGCATCGTTTGCAAATACTTTGTCCAGTTCTGTAGGTTGTCTTTTCATTTTGTTTATGGTTTCCTTTGCTGTGCAAAAGCTTTTAAGCTTAATTAAGTACCATTAGTTTGTTTTTGCTTTTATTTCCATTACTCTAGGAGACGGACGCAAAAAGATATTGCAGCAATTTATGTCAAAGAGTGTTCTGCCTATGTTTTCCTCTAAGAGTTTTGTGTTATCCGGTGTTACATTTAGGTCTTTAATCCATTTTGAGTTTATTTTTGTATATGGAGTTAGAGAATGTTTATTTCATTCTTTTACATGTGGCTGTCCAGTTTTCCCAGCACCACTTGTTGAAGAGACTGTCTTTTCTCCATTGTATATTCTTGCCTCCTTTGTTGTAGATTAATAGATTGTAGGTGCATGGGTTTATTTCTGGGCTTTCTATCCTGTTCCATTGATCTATATGTCTTTTTGTGTGTGCCAGTATTATACTGTTTTGATGACTGAAGCTTTGTAGTATAGTCTGAAGTCAGGGAGCATGATTCCTCCAGCTCCGTTTTTCTTTCTCAAGATTGCTTTGGCTATTCAGGGTCTTTTCACAGGAACACTTTTTGTCTGCATTTAAAAATATCTGTTCTTTAAAAGAGGTTAAAGAGACATAGCAACCAAATGTCTCATGTGGATCCTGATTCAAATAAAGCAACAGTAAACATTTATTTTTGAGACAATGGGAAAATTTTATTATGGTCTGAATTTTAGATGATACAAAGTTCTTTTCTTTTTCTTAAATGTAATAATGACTTTGTAGTTTTTTGTAATGTCCAAATATTTTAGAAGCATATAGATGTGGAGGTATAAAATGACATGTTGTCAGTGTTTTAAAGTAATTCAACCAAGAAGAAAGGGGTGGGGAGGAATAGATGAAGCAAATGTGGTAAGATCTTAACAACTGGGTAAACATACTTTTGTATATGTTAGAAATTTTATAATTAAAAAACCTTATACAAATATATATGTAAACATGTAACTCTGCTCTTAAAATTACTCCTGAGAGCAAAAAATTTATATCAAACTCTTAAAGTTTCATATTTGAAAAGAATGTTAGACCTTATCCAGTTCACTCCACCCATATCTGTTTCCCAGATGAGGGATCTGAGATTCCTCCAAAGCTCTTCCAGTTCTTTAGTGTTTCAGCCAGGACTAGAATCTGGTCCTTCTGACTCTCAGGCCAAAGCTCCTACACCAAACAGCCATCCAAAAACTGTGAAAACATTGCTTTCATGTCCTTGTGTTATAAACTCTGGGACATGTGACCTTGCTGTGATTATTTTGCAGAAGTGAATCTGGTGGAGGGACAAAGAAACACCTCCTTTCTCATTCTGGGTAAATTTTTGCATTAAATTAGTCTCTCGCATTCTCCCTAGACTTACCCACCCCACTCTCCCTTCCATACTTTCCCCATCCCCCCAGGACTCCCCATTGTCCAGCCTCTTTGCATCCTTTGCTGCTTTTGAGCTCATGCTGCATTGTTGAGGCATCTGTGTCCAATCTCCAATGTGTAGCTCCTCCTGCTGAAATCTGGCTTAGTTTCAAAGCCCAGCACAATTCAGCCACCTCCATGAAGTCTTTCTCTCTCCTCCAGTGGAAAGTGTTTTCTCCCTTCTCTGGATACCCCCAGCCCTTGGTTTGAGCCTCTGTTGTGATCCATATTGCCTTTCTTCTTGCTGGTTAGGCACATGTATATCCCTACCCTTCTGACGGTCTCATGTCAGGCATGCTGAGACTGCAGTGGCAGAAATTAGAGGGAAAAGGAGGGAGCCAGGACCAAAGAGGCCCATGTAGAGCCAGAAAGTATCACCCGGGATATGGCTGGCTCTGGAAATGGCAAGCAAAGGAGGTGGAGCTTTGGGCCAAAATCCAAATGTGATCTCCAGTGGGTGTGAGGAAACTTGAGCTTTTCCTGACAGGAAGAATCAGAATCCAAGAGGAGCCAGCCTCAGAGCTGGAAAGGCTCTCCTGGCGTTGGCAAAATCCAGTCAGGTAGCTCAGTAATCGGATGGCAGGGCAACACCAAGGAGGCTGGAGAAGCTGGAGAGGGTTAAGCAGGATGTCAGCTAAGAGGCCTGGGTCAAGGACAAGCCTCTACTCTGGCAGAGGATAGTAGGCGTGAATCAGGAGCACAAGCCGAAAGCCAGGCAAACCAGCTGGGCATGTGTGGTGGGATGAGGAGAAAAGAGGATACCTGGAGGCTAAGGCTCTATGGGCAGGTGCCCCAGGCTTGTTAATGCCACTCACATTTATTGAGCACATACTCTGAGCCAAATGCTGGGGATACAGGCATGCATTCATCACCCTTCTCCAGAGAAACAGAGCCATAGGATGTGTGCGTGTATATATAGAGAGAGAAAGATTTATTATATGGAATTGGCTCACACAGTTACGGAGGCTGGCAGGTCCAAAATCTGCATGGTGGGCTGGTAGCCTGGAGACCCAGGAGAGCCGATATTCCAGTCTGAGTACAAAGGCAGTCTGCTGTAGAATTCTCTCTTGCTTAAGAGTTCTATTTTTTTGTCATTATTGTTCTATTCAGGCCTTCAGCTGATTGGATGAAGCCTACCCATGCAATTACTCAAATTCCACTGATTTAAATGTTAATCTCACCTAAAAACATACTCAAAGAAATATGCAGAATAATGTTTAACCAAATATCCGGTGACCCACCCAAGCTGACACATAAAATTAACCATCTAAACGAGTTGGATGGTTGAGGAAGAGTCTCAGCTAACTTCAGGAACTGGAAGACTAATGATAGGCCTTATACCTGGATGAAGATGCAGTTCCTGATATGATTCCTGCCATGGTCAGGAGACAGTTGGCCCAGGAGCTGGTGGGGCTGGACCTGAAGATGGCTGTAAGAGCTGGCTCACATCCCTTCCCAGCCTCAGTGTCCTCCTCTGCAAAATGGGGACATATAAAAGAATAACACAGTAAGCACATAGAGAGCACTTAGTAAATGATAAATATTATAACTAGTATCCAATTTGACAGTTGGTGGGTTTCTGCTGTCTATAGACATAAACAGCAACTGCTACAATTAGTTACACTTCGGCTGGTTGCAGCTAGAGCTCCTGGAAGGAGTCTAGCCTCCTCAAACAGGTGGCACAAAGTTATCATGCAGGGATATTCGCTGCAACAATGGTTGTAATAATGAAAAACTGCAATTAACCTAAATTGCTCTGAGCACCAGAATGACTAAATAAAAGTAAGTTATAGAAAAGAATAATATTGTTTTTGGTTTTGGGTTTTTTTAAGATTTTTTTTTTTGGAGCTTTTTTTTTTTTTTTGCAGTACGCGGGCCTCTCACTGTTGCGACCTCTCCCATTGCGGAGCACAGGCTCAGCAGCCATGGCTCACGGGCCCAGCCTCTCCAAGGCATGTGGGATCTTCCCAGACTGGGGCACGAACCTGTGTCCCCTGCATCGGCAGGCAGACTCTCAACCACTGTGCCACCAGGGAAGCCCTGGAGCATTTTTTTAAAGTCTTTATTGAATTTTTGTTACAATATTACTTCTGTCTTATGTCTTGGTTTCTTGGCTGCGAGGCATGTGGGATCTTAGCTCCCCGACCAGGGGTCAAATCCACGCCCCCCTCACTGGTAAAGTCCTAACCACTGGACCACCAGGGAAGTCCCAGAATGATCTTGTTTTTGAAAAAAAGAATTTTGTGTATGTCATGCTCATTTATACACATATGCAGGTACACATGCACACATACACAATGTTTTAGATGTGTAGACAAATATCTAGATAGATTCCCACATAACATTAGTTGTGACTTCTGAGAAAACCTTATATACTTTTGTATCATTTGAATTAGTTGACAAGTTAATATATTATTTCATCAGTCAGTGAACCAATAAGTGAATGAGTGAATGAATGAATGAATAATGGTTCTGCACCCAATTCCAATGTGTTTTCCCACACCACCAAGCAATTCTCCAACACCGGCTACATGTCCTACCATTCAGCTCAATTCTGACACTGTCTACCGAGAGATAGCATCAGATCTCACAGGTTAAGGGCTCAGTCCTACAAGAGAGCTCTCACCTTTCAGATGCCAATTGCATGTCCATCCAGGTTGTTACTCGTGCTTTTCAGACCCGCTGGCTATAGATTGGAGGTTCTAACTGCCCCCTCCTTGAGTTCAATTACCTTGCTAGTGTGGATCACAGAATTCAAAGAAATATTTTACTTACTAGATTACCAGTTTATTATAAAAGGATGTAACTCAGGAAGAGCCAGATAGAAGAGATACATAGAACAAGGAATGGGGAAAGGGCGCTGAGCTTCCATGCTCTCTCTGATTGGGTAAGCCCCTCCAAATCTCCAAGTTTTCACCAACCCAGAACCTCTCTGTACCCTATCCACTTGGGCTTTTATGGAGGCTTCATTACTTAGGCATTGATTAAATCACTGGCCATTGGTGATTAATCTCATACCCCTCTTTCCTCCTCAGAGGTCAGGAGATGGGACTGAAAGTTCCAAACTTCCGATCACAATGTTGGCTCCTCTGACAACCAGCCCCATCCTCAGGTGACCTAGGAACTTTCCAAAATTCACCTCATTAATATAACAAAAGACACTTTTTATCACTGTCATCACTTAGACAATTCCAAAAATTTTAGGAGCTCTGTGCCAGAAACAGGATGAGGACCAAATATATATTTTTTATTATAAACCACAAGATCACAATGAAAAAATCTATTAAAGTAAAATAGTGAAGTTTTTTTTTTCTTTGAGGTACGCGGGCCTCTCACTGTTGTGGCCTCTCCGGTTGCGGAGCACAGGCTCCGGACGCAAAGGCTCAGCAGCCATGGCTCACGGGCCCAGCCGCTCCGCAGCACGTGGGATCCTCCTGGACCGGGGCACGAACCCGTGTCCTCTGCATCGGCAGGTGGACTCCCAACCACTGCGCCACCAGGGAAGTTTTAAAGTAAGTCAAGAAGTTTTAAAGTAAGTCAAGAAACAGGTGATACTGACCATGAGGGCTAACACTGAAGAGGCCAGAAAAGGATGGGAAAGTGTTGCTACTGGGAGATATGAACAGATGAATCACCAAAAATTCAATGAAGTCACTTCAGGAGGCCTTGAAGTGTCAGCAAGTTTATTCCTATGGTTCCATTCATCCCTGTGTCACACAGGAAAGCCCAAAGGGAAGACAACAGCCTTGGGTTAAGTACTCCTTCTCAGAACTGCTGGGGCAGCTGCCCTGAGCAACAGAGAAAATTCCAGAGGGAAGCTGTTTACTCTGACATCTGCCCTGATATTGAAGGAAACACAATGCTGTCTTCCAGACTTTGTTCAGTAGTGGGAAGCAGGTTTTCCTGGGATGTTGTCTGAGGACACTCAGAAGAAGAAGGAAAGAACAAAAGGCTGGAAAAGAGAAGCCAAAAAGATTGGAGATGAGAAAGCTAAGGTGTGGATTCAGAACTGTGTTCCAACATGATTAAAAGCAGGAGAGGCTATGAAGGTGAATTGTAAAAGAAGGGAACTTGAACTTCACTGAAAGAGGGATGCTAAATATTCCTAAGTTATGTTTTAGGATCAGATGGCAACTCATAGCTTTGTAACTTAGAACAGGAGACTGGAGAAGAAAAACTTATTAAAAAGTTATAGTTTGCCCTGTGTAATTTGACAAGCATGTTGCAAATTTAGGAAATATGAAAAAAATCTCAATGAAGGAAATCATATATAAGTATATTGCCCAGAGATAATCACTGTACCTGCTGTGGTGAATGTATTTCCAGCCTTTTATTTCTACAAATGTATACATGTTTTTTATCAAACTCAAAGTCATGCAGTATTTACTGTCTTTTTTTTTTTTTTTTTTTTTTAACGGTACGCGGGCCTCTCACTGTTGTGGCCTCTCCCGTTGCGGAGCACAGGCTCTGGACGCGTAGGCTCAGCAGCCATGGCTCACGGGCCCAGACGCTCCGCGGCATGTGGGATCTTCCCGGACCGGGGCACGAACCCGTGTCCCCTGCATCGGCAGGCAGACTCTCAACCACTGCGCCACCAGGGAAGCCCTATTTACTGTCTTATAGCCTGTTTTTTCCCGTGGAATAGTGTATCATGAAAATGTTTGCATTTAACTGAATCTTCCACAATATGAGTTTTAATAACTATAAAGTATTCCATGATACAGGTATATTATAATTTATCTTCTTGTCCCAAATTATTGGATATTTATGTTTCTTCTTTTTTAACTTATAAATACTATTAATATTTACACATGCCTCTCATTTTCTTAGAGATTTCCTAGGTGAAAGAGATATGAACAAGTTTTTAGTTTTCCATAAACTTGCCTGGTTGTACTTCAGAAAAGAACCAAGAGACGCTTCCACCAGCGGGGTAGGAAAGTGCTTTTCCTTCCATCCTTCCAAACTCATCAGCATTGGGTATTAGCATTTGCTTAGGGGTAGGGGGTGAAGGAGGGAGGAAGTGGATGAAGAGGAGCAATTAAATAGGGAGAAGAGACAATAGCTTGTTTAAATGATGATTTCTTTGCTTTCTTGTGAAGTTGAGCATTTTCCACATGCTGGTCATTAGATGGATTTTCACATGGCCTCCAGTCCTGTGATTGGGACAAGGAGTTTGGTGCTTGGTGGGAAAGGATCTCAGTGTAAAATGGAACCCAAGTATAGGAAACAGAGAATCCCGTGCATGCGCCCTCCAGAAGAACAAACTTAGTTACTGAAGACTGATGTCCTGAGAATACCAGGTTTACAGAAGACCTAGACTAATCTCCTGACCAGTGAACATCTGCCAAAAATCTCTCCCATCCTCAAGTCAATGAACTTACTGCTTGGCCTCTGGCTGGACTTCCCCTCTTTGCACTCCTTACCCATGAATACAGCCAGTCCCAAACCTTCAAAGGTAGCTTGCTACAGTTTGTGTTTTCCAAATGGTAATTCCTCTGCTATTCCCGAATAAACTCACTTTCTGGTAGTTCCAGCTTGCCTCAGTTTACCTGTTTACTTAGGTTGACACTGAGATCATATCTTTAATAGAAGACTTTTAGGTAAAGAAAACAGGATGAAGCCCTCTGTTTATTCTTGCTATGGTTATGTACTATAAAAACACTGTTTCATTTGTGTGTTTGAGCAGGATTATAGCATTTTGAATGCTAATATTGGACTCAAAAAAGCAGCTGTTCTTTTGAGCTATTTATTCTCTTATTAACAAGATTGCCTGATTTTTATATTAAAACTATATTTATTTTATTTCACTTTTACTGCCTAAATGGTATTTTTCTTTGCATTTATTTAAACTATTTTTGAACACTTGTGCATAAGATATTTTAAAATCCAGTTAACATTAATCAGGTCCACATTTCTCAAATTCTTATTTGCAATGGCATTAAGTTAAATATGTATGTATATGTGTATATTTTGGACTGTTTCCATAAGGTTTTAGCGAGAAAGGCAAAACTGGATATTTTTATCCTACTTTTTTTACTGACTCATGGAAGTTCCAATACAATATACAGTTCCTATTCATCTTAAACAACCATGCAAATATTTGTGTCAAACTGCCTAATCAGAAGGCATGTATGCATTTATTAGGTCTTCGTATATTTTTACATATGGCAAAGCTAGGAAACCAAAGAGAACAGTCTCTCTACATAAAAATGCTGGAGGGTTAACTTGATAAAGGCTGAATAATTCCTCCCTCTTGATTATTGTTACAGTATTTTTAAAGAATGTTTTATTGCTTTTTTCTTGTAGTAAAATGAAACTGTAATCATACATTACTTTGTTTTTCTATTGGGTTTTAGTTAACTGTGCCAGCCTGTAAGTGAGGGCCCAAATTTTCAACCGGCCTCAAAAATTATGCCTATGAATTGGGCCAGTTAGCTATTATATTTCTAAGGGCCAACAGCACTTACCCAAATAGATAAGGCTCATGATAGTTCTGCTTACTAAACAGATATTGTACGAACATGTGGGACTAGACAAGCTGCACATAATTCTAAGACTAGACTAGCAAATTAGATCTCTGCTCCGAATTTAAAAAAATAAGATCAGTGAGGGAAGATGGGGGAGCAGCTCTGTATTCTGCCATCATCTTGTAAAATAGCATAACAGCTTTCCCTTTCTTTCAAGTTTGATTTTTATAGGAATTTAATCACCATAATTGGTGGGCAAAGAAGAGGTGATTTCTGTAATTCTTGTGGGTCCAAAGTCAAACAGATGTGGTTTTCTGTTCTCCTAATGTGACTTTCCACATTGGTCTTTAAAGGTGGTGCTTTAGAGGCTGCTTTCTGTGCTGGAAAGAGGGGCTTAGCTTTCCATGGAAGGTGAAGGTTGTGCTTTACAAACTCCTTAGCAGGACAGTCAAGGCCCTTCCTGCCTCTCTCAGCCTTAACCCACCCCACCCAAATCCCAGCTGTCTGAGGCTTTGGAAGAGGCATGAAAACATTCTGACTCTCAGTGTCTTCATCTATAAAATGAGAGGATTGGATTCAGCATCTAAGATCTCTTCCAACTGTAAATTGTATGAAATTGTTAAAAGAAAATCCCATGGTTTAGATAATTATATTCTATATAGTTGGATTTTTTAATTAAACATAATAAAAAAACTTTAAGTTCACTGTAAATTTTAGCCTTTCTCTGTATGAATCAAGCAAACTAAGGCAGATTTTCAACTTGTGATTTTCACTAAAGAGAATCATATATGATGTCTTTGTTTCTAAAATAACTTGACATTAGTATTTCTTCTCAGAAGCTAAAAATCAATTCCACAAAACCCTCAAATTATTAATGAAATGCTTAATATAATATGAAATAAGCAGCTTTTTTGTTTGCTGCTTCAAAGCTAGAGGATTAATATTTTAATGTGGTATATAGGGGTATTGAAATGTCACACTTCATTTAGCTTAAATAATTTTAAACTTAAATTACCACATTTTTAGCTTAAATAATATAACACATTTATTATAAAAGAAATTTTCTAGTTCATTCAAATATTCTTTGAATTTACTTTTTAAAATTTCCAACCCAATCACGTTATTATTTTCTGAAGCAATTTCAAAAAACAGATCAAAGATCTAAGTCCATTTAGTCACTTTTCCTGTTTAGCAAAGCTCCAAGGGATTTTGTCTCAAGATGAAATTTTTTTAAGAATAAACACCAAATCCAAAGAAACTTTTTTTTTAAATTTTACTGACAAATAATTGACAGATATAATTGTATATATTTAAGGTGTACAATGTGATGATTAGGTATACGTATACATTGTAGAATGATTACCAAGATCAAGATAATTAACACATCCATCACCTCACATAGTTAACATAGTTAACTCTTTTTCTTTTTTTTTTAAGAAAGTGTTTCTTAATGTTTCTGTCCCATTAGGCAGTAACTCCAGGACCCCAGTCATGTTACCTCAGGCATCCTCCTCTTCTAGGGGGATACAGAACAAACACCAGCACAACAGAAATTCATCTCAAGGCTGTATCTTCTAGAAATTAGAATGGTTTCTTTTCCTCTAGAGTACAGAGTGCATTTAGACAATAGGGATCGTATTAAAATGTAGATAGATCTGGAGTTGGACCTCAGTCTTAATTTCTAACTTAACTACTTAAAGCCTCCAAGCCAGCAGCAGCAGTGTCACCTGGGAGTTTGTTGGAAATGCAGAATCTCAGGCCCAGCCCAGATTATTAGGGGATTATTTCCCAATGGGCTTTGATCGATTCTGAATTTTGCTCCCAACACCCTCATCTACAGTGAGTGGATTCTTCCCCTCAGGCACTTTAAAAGCATGAAAGTCTCTTTCTCACAGTTGGACCACAATCGAAGGACAGCTGAAGCAACTGGTACTCTGATGTCAGGCCAACCTGAACAGTTCCAAATCAAAAGGGAAGTTTGACCAACTTCCAGTGGTTCTCAAATCTGTCCACACCTTAGAATCACCTGAAGAGCCTTTTAAAAAGACCAAAACTTAGAACATGCCTCAGACCAATTAAACCAGAATCTCTAGAGCAGTGGTTCTGAAATTTCACGAACATCTGAATCACTGAAGGGCTTTTTAAAACATAGGTTGCTGGTCTCCAAAGCCAGTCTCTGATGCTGTAGGTCTGGGGCAGGGCCTGAGATTCTGCGTTTTAACAAGTTCCCAGGTTATGCTAATTCTGTTTGTCTCTGGAGCACACTAAGAACCACTGCTCAAGAAGTCAGCCCTGAGTATTAGTATTTTTTTTTTTTTTGCAGTACGTGGGCCTCTCATTGTTGTGGCCTCTCCCGTTGCGGAGCACAGGCTCTGGACGCGCAGGCTCAGCGGCCATGGCTCACGGGCCCAGCCGCTCCGCGGCATGTGGGATCTTCTTGGACCGGGGCACGAACCCGTGTCCCCTGCATCGGCAGGCGGACTCTCAACCACTGTGCCACCAGGGAAGCCCTATCAGTATATTTTTAAAAGCTCTTCAAGAGATTCCAGCGTGCAGTCGAGTTTGATAACACTGCCCTAGAGAAAGATGAGATGAGTATTAAAAAATGAGATTGGTTTTTCATACATTTTGTGAAACCTGTTTCATCACATTAAATTACACACACTAACACTCAGCCAATTTTGGCACAGACTATCCACAGTTCCAAAACTTCTTGGCAAAATAAAATGTTCAGTAAGTTTTTTTAATGTGGGTCTTTTCACCACATGTATATGAACCCCTTGAAAGCAGGGACTATGTCTTGAATACACCTTTTTACCCCTAGGTACCAGGCATAGGGCCTGGCACAAAAGACATGTTTAATAACTGTTTACAGAATTCAATCTATCTATCATCCACTAGGCACCAGTCACCTGGAGATGGGCATACACTCTGTCAAGAAAAGGACACAATTGCCTGAAATTTTCATTTTTCACCAAATGCGTATAAATGTAATCAAGACTTCTGAACGTTGCCACAAATATTAGGCAAGCAAATTCTCTTCTCACAGCCTGTGCAGTCAGCATGTAAACATGATATCCTCAACAGGAGCTAGAGCTTGAGAGCCAGCATTAGGTGGGGAAGGTGGGAAGCATAGTCTGAGCAGTCCCCTTCAAGGTAATGGAGAGTCAAAGGTTGAGGAAGGGGAGCAGCCCTTTCTACATAACTGAAATGAAACACCTAAGGTTTAAAAAAAAGAAAAAAAGCAGTATACAGAACAAAATGGATAGGGAATATGACAGGGATCAAAAAGGCAACATTAAAAAAAAAAGACAACACATTACATAAAAATGGACCTGGAGAAATTAGGAATCAATGAGTATTTACATTTAACTATAAAAATCTTAATAATATAGATTCTGAACTGATTCTTATAATATGCACTGTGCAAACGTATTATCATATATATATATATATATAAATCTACTCTAGCTCCTAAACTTTAGTAACAGTGTTGCAGGATTGCAAAATATATCTATTTAATATTCGGTAAATGTTAAGCAAATGTGTATTGGTTCAAATTGCACATTCAATGCTAGTGAATAACTCTCCCCAAGGGCTTTAGGTTGCAAGAGCCGAAAACATCCATTATTTTCTATTCTTTTGAGGGCAATGAGAAAAGGATATTAGCAGCTCTGTCCAATAGAACTTTTTGTGATGATGGAAACGTTCTCCATCTGCACTGTAGAATATGGTAGCCACTAGTCACATGAGGCTATTGAATAATTGAAATGTGGCTAGGGTGACTAAGGGCCTGAATTTTTTTTGGGGGGGGGGCACACAGTGCAGCTTGTGGGTTCTTAGTTCCCCCACTAGTGATCAAACCCGGGCCCTTGTCAGTGAAAGTGCAGAGTCCTAACCACTGGACTGCCAGGGAATTCCCTTTAATTTTTAACTTAATCCATTTTAGCGAATTTGAATCTAAATAGCTACACGCAATTGGCATCTACCGTACTAGACAACCACGTATAAAGAATCATGCCAGAGCATAAAAACCATAGCCACTTTCTCTGCAAACTTGTAAGCATGTTCAAAATCTGCCTCTCGCTCCGCTACTTATGTTTACCAGATCAAAAAGAAGACAAATCTAAAAAATACTCCAGTTAATTTCATATAGAATAACGACACAGACTTCCCATGTGAAATCCATACTCTTTGAAAGGCCACAGACTCTCTCACTTTTATAAACAGTCCCTAAGAAAAAGCAATCACAATGGGCAGCAGCTTTTGTGTTTATAAATCCCAGTCCTTAGGAGAGAGGGAAGAGTGCCCTTTTAAAGCCCTGATCGCTTTACAGACTTCCAATTGTGCCACCCAGTGGCAGTATGCTTGGTTGAATTTCTGACTCCAGCAGGATCCTTTCTAACCAGGGAAGAATCCTGCCTGGTCAGGATACTAAGCAGTGCCAGCTAAGATGGCAGAATGATGATGGCATGGGTGATTTACCCTTCCATTCACACCATAATGGAATGTCACATTTATGCCCCATTTATTTCCATCTTAATCAATCTTTGTTTTGTAGCCTTTCTTAAGAAGAAATACAAAATAGCAGTGATTCAAGAAGATTCTCTCTGAACTCCCTCAGCCTGAAGTATTTCTATTACAAGAAATTTATTTCCCACTGGACAGCTACATGCAAAAGAATGAAACTGGACCACTTTCTTACGCCTACACCTTATACAAAAATAAACTCAAAATGGATTAAAGACTTAAATGTAAAGACCTGAAACTATAAAGCTCCTAGCAGATAACATAGGCAGTAACCTCCTCCATATCAGTCTTAGCAATATATATATATTTTTGGATAGGTATTCTCAGGCAAGGGCCACAAAAGCAAGAATAAACAATTGAGAATACATCAAACCTGAAAGCTTTTGCACAACGAAGGAAACCACCAACTAAAGGAAAAGGCAGCCTACTGAGTAGAAGATATTTGCAAGTGATATATCCAGTAAGGGGTTGATATTAAAAATATATTTTTAAAAACTCATACAACTTAAAATCAAAAAAACAATCTGATTTAAAAAATAGGCAGAGGACCAGAATAGATATTTTTCCAAAGAAAAGATACAGATGGCCAACAGGCACATGAAAAGGTGCTCAACATCACTAACCATCAGGCAAATACAAATCAAAACAATGAGATACCACCTCACACCTGTCAGAATGGCTATTATCAAAAAGAAAACACATAACAAGTGTTAACAAGTGTTGACAAGGATTTGGAGAAAAGGGAACCCTTGTACACTGTTGGTGGGAATGTATCAATAATTTGGTGCAGCTACTATGGAAAACAGTATGGAGGTTCCTTAAAAACCTAATAATAGAACTACCACACAATTCAGCAATTCCAGTTCTGGGCATTTATCTGAAGAAAAAAACACTAATGAGAAAAGATATATGTATTTATATGTTCATTGCAGCATTATTTACAATAACCAAGATATTGAAACAACCTAAGTGTCCATCCATAGATGAATGAAGAAGATATTTTATATATACACACACACACACACACACACATATATATATGCACACACAATGGAATATTACTCAGCCATTAAAAAAGAATGAAATCTTGCCATTTGGGCAACATGGACGGACCTGGAGGGTATTATTCTAAGAGAAATAAGTCAGACAGAGAAAACCAAATACCGTATGATTTCACTTGCATGTGGAATCGAAAAAACAAAACAAACAAAATAGATCAGAAACAGACTCATAGATACAAAGAACAAACTGGTGGTTTGCCAGAGGGCAGGGGATGGGGGGGAACAGACAAAATAGGTGAAAGGCATTAAAAGGTACAAACTTCCAGCTATAAAATAAATCATGGAGATGGAATGTACATATAGGGAATATAGTCAATAATATTGTAACAACTTTGTATGGTGACAGATGATAACTGGTCTTATTGTTGTGATCATTTCATAACATATAAAACTATCAAACCACTATGTTGTACCCCTGAAACTAATATAATATTGTATGTTAATTATAACTCAATTTAAAAAGACATTTATTTCCCACTCATCAAATTTTATATGAAGATATTGGATGGGTCTTTGTCTTTGATTAAGAATTTTTAAAAATACAACACTTAGTGAGCCAGAAACATTTGCTAATATCTTTTTCTGAGGGTTTGAAAACAGTTCAACATAAAATTAAATGCAGATGTATAATTTGAAAGTTCGTGAATCATCGGCTTATGTATTCATGCATTTATAATTACACCAAACTTAAGTGTTCTCTAAAAGCCATGTTAACTTCTGGCTATTGTATAGAAATACAACTGATTTCTGTGTCTTAATTTTGTATCCTGCAACTTTACCAAATTCATTGATGAGCTCTAGTAGTTTTCTGGTGGTGTCTTTAGGATTTTCTATGTATAGTATCATGTCATCTGCAAAGTGACAATTTTACCTTTTCCTTTCCAATTTGGATTTCTTTTATTTATTTTTCTTCTCTGATTACTGTGGCTAGGACTTCCAAAACTATGTTGAATACAAGTGGTGAGAGTGGGTTCCTGATCTTAGAGGAAATGCTTTCAACTTTTCACTATTGAGTACAATGTTACCTGTGGGTTTGTCATAGATGGCCTTTATTATGTTGAGGTATGTTCCCTCTGTGCCTGCTTTCTGGAGAGCTTTTATCATAAATGAATGTTGAATTTTATCAAAAGCTTTTTCTACAACTATTGAGATGGTCATATGGTTTTTATTCTTTTTTAATATGGTATATCACATTGATTGATTTGCATATATTGAAGAATCTTTGCATCCCTGGGATAATCCCACTTGATAATGGTATATGATCCTTTTAATATATTGTTGGATTCGATTTGCTAGTATTTGTTGAGGATTTTTGCGTCTATGCTCATCAGTGATACTGGCTTGTAATTTTCTTATTTTGTGATATCTTTGTCTGTTTTTGGTATCAGGGTGATGCTGTCCTCATGTGGCTATTGTAGTTTATCCTCTGGTAAAGAATTTGAATGGCATTCTGGTATTGCATTTTACTTAGAATACACTGTTACAGAATTGTGTATAGAATCAGTTGTTTTTTTTCAACTCAGAATTTCCCCAAATGGGAAAAAATGCTCAGTATGAAATACAGGTTAAGTTCTCTGTAGATGTAGATTCCAAGAAGCAGATGTCTAAGGAGCAAAAATTTACAGTAACTGAAAATAATCAGCACCATGCAGCATTCACTGTCATTGTAAGGTAGGCAGATGGCATAACTCAAGAGGGCCCGAGTCTGTACTAAGTTTAGCAGAGAGTTTTGCTGGCGCTCAAGATCTCACAGAATGTAACTCCAGGGGACATTTTAAAGTGACTGCAAATCTTCCCTGGAATAAATGCAGACCAAGGGTGAGCATAAACATAAGAAAATAACATGAATTAACATTGGCCCAGCTGGCATGGGTTGACACTTTTGCTGGCAGTTTTAACAGAAAGATAAAGACTGGCTGAACACAGGAAGCCTTAAAAAACTTCCAGTGTGGAGAGGAAAGTGCTGCATTTGTATTCTCAGATTTGCAATGCATAAGTAAGGTAAAGGCTTTTGTTACCTCCTAAAGATTTCTGAGTCCTCCTCAGAAGGGATCTGCTTCAGATTCTTCAGTGTCTCCCAGGATCTGTTTTCAGGACGCAGTGGGAACTTGGCACATTTGTTTTTTGACACTAGGAATCAATTCTTAGATGGCTCCACCACTTATTGTCTGTGTGACTTTTGGCAGGCCACCTATATTCTAAGCAGATCTGAAGCTTTCATCAGATTATCTAAGTAGTTTATGACTCTAAAGAAGGTACAAACTATCATACGAGGTTCTTTGGATCCTGGGACAATGCTGGGGAAGTAGAAGAGGGAGATTCTGCCAAGTGTGAGACTACATGCCAATTTGGAGTTTAGGTAAAGATGCTCTATAACAAGAAACAAGAATTGAGG
>NW_027193209.1:0-25825 GCF_949987515.2 Delphinus delphis | reverse complement strand
GTTCCAAACTTTGGGGTGGCTGTGTCTTTTTGATTTTAATTTCCCTAAGCTATAGGACCATAAGTGGCAGTGCCCTAGGTTCTGTTGCTTTGTTTTTTAGATGTTTCAGGAAACACCATACACTTCTCCCGAGTATCTGTTGGCAATTTACATCCCGCCCATCAGCATAACAAGGCTCCCAGTTCTCCATGGCCTGTCCTGCCTTTCTGGATTTTACACTTTTTTCAGATGGCCCTTTTGACAGGGGGGAAGTGAGACTTCATTGTAGTGCAGATTTCCTTTGCAAGCTTGCTTGGTTGGCCAAAAAGGGCGTATGCGTTTTTTCCTGAATATATTCAGGAAAAAACGCATACGCCCTTTTTGGCCAAGTGCATCATTGTGGACATTCTGCCTCTTTTCCTATGCTTTCAATGCAATTCCTGTCTACCTCCTGAAATCGGTTTCCTGCAATTCTGCCCCGCTTTCAAGTCCTCTTGGCAGCCTTACTTCAGTCTATTTTTGGACGATAGCTGTCATTTATAACTCTGCAGGTTTGTGAATTACAGTGCCCCTGAGCTCCTTTCTTCAACTCGCTTTCTTTTGAGCTGGCCGCAACACCGCAGGATGGCTTCAGGCCCTAATCTGTTTCCGGCACGGCACGCTGAGCATTTGGTTAATTCCTCTTCCTGGTGGGAAATGAGAGTTAAATTTGCCCGTCCAGACACCTCCAGCTATCCTCTCATTGGTTCTCGCTATTCCTGTTCATCTTCCGCAGAAATTGCAAACTGGGCCAAACAGTAGGTTAAAGGGACTGACTCTCCAAGTCGGGAGAGTGTTAGTAAAGCGTCTGGAATGTTGTACCCGAGTACCAGGGGAGGAAAACTGAGACATATTTGAACACGTCTCCCGATCACATGGTTGATCATACTCTAGGTTCCACATGCATGTTTTAGCTGAAGGAAGAATACCTTAAACCTGGGTAGTTGAAACCCGTGGAATGGGTACCATGCAATATGACTTCAAAGGGTCTTCATTTGCTCACCGAACCTCTCCAATCCTATCACTGCTGTGTTTATGCCCCTGTACACATGCTTGATTCTCTTTCGGAGACATAGCAATCCATAGGTTTTAAGATACTTACTAGTGAGGTACATTCTTAGGCGTTTAATATGGGGTTTTGAGTCCATTTCGTTGAGCAAGGAGTAGCTCTTGTCTATTCCATATTTGGCTTAAGGAACTTTATCTGTGCTCATTTCAATCTCTGGTTTTATGCAGCACCCCAACTCACCTTTACCCTTAAGCAAGAATAAGTTGGTTTTCTAAATTTGAGACCCTGTTCTGTTCTGTAATTCAGTTCCTGTGTAGCCAAGTTTACATTCTGTGTATTACTGATATCTTATGATGTTTCTTTTTCTGTGTGACTTATTTCAGTTAGAATCATCATACCTGAATCCACTCATTGTGCTGCTAAGGGCCTGATGACACAGATTTCATTGCTGAGTGATATTGCTTTGTAAGTAAATACCACAACTTCTTTATCCATTTTTCACTTTCTGCGATGTTGAACTTGTACTGTAAACGAGGTTCTTGTAAACAGAGCCGTTCCAAACTTTGGGGTGGCTGTGTCTTTTTGATTTTAATTTCCCTAAGCTATAGGACCATAAGTGGAAGTGCCCTAGGTTCTGTTGCTTTGTTTTTTAGATGTTTCAGGAAACACCATACACTTCTCCCGAGTGTCTGTTGGCAATTTACATCCCGCCCATCAGCATAACAAGGCTCCCAGTTCTCCATGGCCTGTCCTGCCTTTCTGGATTTTACACTTTTTTCAGATGGCCCTTTTGACCGGGGGGAAGTGAGACTTCATTGTAGTGCAGATTTCCTTTGCAAGCTTGCTTGGTTGGCCAAAAAGGGCGTATGCGTTTTTTCCTGAATATATTCAGGAAAAAACGCATACGCCCTTTTTGGCCAAGTGCATCATTGTGGACGTTCTGCCTCTTTTCCTATGCTTCCAATGCAATTCCAGTCTACCTCCTGAAATCGGTTTCCTGCAATTCTGCCCCGCTTTCAAGTCCTCTTGGCAGCCTTACTTCAGTCTATCTTTGTACGATAACTGTCATTTATAACTCTGCAGGTTTGTGAATTACAGTGCCCCTGAGCTCCTTTCTTCAACTCGCTTTCTTCTGAGCTGGCCGCAACACCGCAGGATGGCTTCAGGCCCTAATCTGGTTCCGGCACGGCACGCTGAGCCTTTGGTTAATTCCTCTTCCTGGTGGGAAATGAGAGTTAAATTTGCCCGTCCAGACACCTCCAGCTAGTCTCTCATTGGTTCTCGCTATTCCTGTTCATCTTCCGCAGAAATTGCAAACTGGGCCAAACAGGAGGTTAAAGGGACTGACTCTCCAAGTCGGGAGAGTGTTAGTAAAGCGTCTGGAATGTTGCACCCGAGTACCAGGTTACGAAAACTGAGACATATTTGAACACGTCTCCCTATCACATGGTTGATCATACTCTGGGTTCCACATGCATGTTTTAGCTGAAGGAAGAATACCTAAAACCTGGGTAGTTGAAACCCGTGGAATGGGTACCATGCAATATGACTTCAAAGGGTCTTCATTTGCTCACCGAACCTCTCCAATCCTATCACTGCTGCGTTTATGCCCCTGTACACATGCTTGATTCTCTTTCGGAGACATAGCAATCCATAGGTTTTAAGATACTTACTAGTCAGGTACATTCTTATTCGTTTAATATGCGGTGTTGAGTCCATTTCATTGAGCAAGGAGTAGCTCTTGTCTATTCCATATTTGGCTTAAGGAACTTTATCTGTGCTCATTTCAATCTCTGGTTTTATGCAGCACCCCAACTCACCTTTACCCTTAAGCAAGCATAAGTTGGTTTTCTAAATTTGAGACCCTGTTCTGTTCTGTAATTCAGTTCCTGTGTAGCCAAGTTTACATTCCGTGTATTACAGATATCTTATGATGTTTCTTTTTCTGTGTGACTTATTTCAGTTAGAATCATCATACCTGAATCCACTCATTGTGCTGCTAAGGGCCTGATGACACAGATTTCATTGCTGAGTGATATTGCTTTGTAAGTAAATACCACAACTTCTTTCTCCATTTTTCACTTTCTGCGATGTTGAACTTGTACTGTAAACGAGGTTCTTGTAAACAGAGCCGTTCCAAACTTTGGGGTGGCTGTGTCTTTTTGATTTTAATTTCCCTAAGCTATAGGACCATAAGTGGCAGTGCCCTAGGCTCTGTTGCTTTGTTTTTTAGATGTTTCAGGAAACACCATACACTTCTCCAGAGTGTCTGTTGGCAATTTACATCCCGCCCATCAGCATAACAAGGCTCCCAGTTCTCCACGGCCTGTCCTGCCTTTCTGGATTTTACACTTTTTTCAGATGGCCCTTTTGACCGGGGGGAAGTGAGACTTCATTGTAATGCAGATTTCCTTTGCAAGCTTGCTTGGTTGGCCAAAAAGGGCGTATGCGTGTTTTCCTGAATATATTCAGAAAAACACGCATACGCCCTTTTTGGCCAAGTGCATCATTGTGGACGTTCTGCCTCTTTTCCTATGCTTTCAATGCAATTCCTGTCTACCTCCTGAAATCGGTTTCCTGCAATTCTGCCCCGCTTTCAAGTCCTCTTGGCAGCCTTACTTCAGTCTATTTTTGGACGATAGCTGTCATTTATAACTCTGCGGGTTTGTGAATTACAGTGCCCCTGAGCTCCTTTCTTCAACTCGTTTTATTTTGAGCTGGCCGCAACACCGCAGGATGTCTTCAGGCCCTAATGTGGTTCCGGCATGGCACGCTGAGCCTTTGGTTAATTCCTCTTCCTGGTGGGAAATGAGAGTTCAATTTTCCCTTTCAGACACCTCCAGGTAGTCTCTCATTGGTTCTCGCTATTCCTGTTCATCTTCCGCAGAAATTGCAAACTGGGGCAAACAGGAGGTTAAAGGCACTGACTCTCCAAGTAGGGAGAGTGTTAGTAAAGCATCTGGAATGTTGCACCCGAGTACCAGGGGAGGAAAACTGAGACATATTTGAACACGTCTCGCGTTCACATCGTTGATCATACTCTGGGTTCCACATGCATGTTTTAGCTGAAGGAAGAATACCTTAAACCTGGAGAGGTGAGACCTGTGTAATGGGTACCATGCAATATGACTTCAAAGGGTCTTCATTTGCTCACCGAACCTCTCCAATCCTATCACTGCTGCGTTGATGCCCCTGTACACACGCTTGATTCTCTTTTGGAGACATAGCAATCCATAGGTTTTAAGATACTTACTAGTCAGGTACATTCTTAGGCGTTTAATATGGGGTGTTGAGTCCATTTCGTTGAGCAAGGAGTAGCTCTTGTCTATTCCATATTTGGCTTAAGGAACTTTATCTGTGCTCATTTCAATCTCTGGTTTTATGCAGCACCCCAACTCACCTTCTCCGTTAAGCAAGCGTAAGTTGGTTTTCTAAACTTGAGACACTGTTCTGTTTTGTAATTCTGTTCATGTGTAGCCAAGTTCACATTCTGTGTATTAGTGATACCTTATGATGTTTCTTTTCTGTGTGACTTATTTCAGTTCGAATCATCATACCTGAATCCACTCATTATGCTGCTACGGGCCTGATGACATAGATTTCATTGCTGAGTGATATTGCATTGTACGTAAGTACCACAAGTTCTTTATCCATTTTTCACTTTCTGCGATATTGAACTTGTACCTTAAACGAGGTTCTTGTAAACAGAGCCGTCCCAAACTTTGGGGTGGCTGTGTCTTTTTGATTTTAATTTCCCTAAGCTATAGGACCATAAGTGGAAGTGCCCTAGGCTCTGTTGCTTTGTTTTTTAGATGTTTCAGGAAACACCATACTCTTCTCCAGAGTGGCTGTTGGCAATTTACATCCCGCCCATCAGCATAAGAATGCTCCCAGTTCTCCATGGCCTGTCGTGCCTTTCTGGATTTTACACTTTTTTCAGATGGCCCTTTTGACCAGGTGGAAGTGAGACTTCATTGTAGTGCAAATTTCCTTTGCAAGCTTGCTTGGTTGGCCAAAAAGAGCGTATGCGTTTTTTCCTGAATATATTCAGGAAAAAACACATACGCCCTTTTTGGCCAAGTGCATCATTGTCGAGTTTCTGACTCTCTTCATATGTTTTCAGTGCAATTCCTGTCTACCTCCTGAAATCGGTTTCCTGCAATTCTGCCTTGCTTTCAATGCCTCTTCATAGCCTTACCTCAATATATTTTTTAAAAATAGTTGGCCTTTATAACTGTGCAGGTTTTTGAATTGCAGTGGCCCTTAGCTCCATTTTTTAGCTCTTATTTTTGTGGTCTTGCCCCGTAACCACAGGATTCCTTGAAGCCCTATTTTTCTTCTGGGGCACCTTGCTGTCCCTTTGGTTAATTCTTCTTACTGATGTGATATTAGAGTGACATGTGCCCATTGAAACCGCTACAGCTAGTTTCTCACTGGTTCCCCCTATTCCCATTCATCCTCTGCACTAACTGCAGACTGTGCGATACCAGAACTTAAAGGCATTGACTCCATGTGGGGATGTTGTTAGTAAAGCGGCTGGAATGTCGATCCGGAGCCCCAGGAGTGGAAAAATGAGGTGCGTTTTAGAAACCTTTCCCGATCATATGGTATACCAGTCGCTGGGTTTCCCAAGCATGGTTTAGCTGTAGGAAGATTCCCTTCAACCTGGAGTGTTGGGACCCTTGGACTGAGTAGCATGAAGTATTGCATTAAACTTTCGGCAGTTGCTCACCAAAGCTCACCAATCCTGTCAGCCCCAAGTGTCCAGCCTTATGTCTTATCCAGCTGTGGGTTTATATGTGGTCAATCCAGGTTGCATCACAGCCCCTGAGCGAATTTTGTAAGAATTTTTCTCTCTTTCATTGTTTCAGCGTTTTGTTTTTAAAATTTATTTCTATAATGGGGTTTAGCTCATTTTCACTGCTGTGTTTGTGCCGCTCTGCACACACTTGATTCCCTTATGGAGATATATCAATACATGGGTTTTAAGATTCTTATTCCTCAGATATATTTCTCTGCGGTGTATAGGGTGTGTTGAGGCCAGTTCATTGAGCAAGGTGTAGATCTTGTCTAATACCTATTTGGTTTATTGAACGGTATCTGTGCTAATTTCAAACTCTGGTTTTATGCATCACCCCACCTCTCCTTTCCCCTTAAGCTGACATAAGTGTGTTTTCTAAATGTGAGACACTGTTCTGTTCTGTAATTCATTTCTTGTGCAGCCATATTTACCCTCCCTCTATAAGTGATATCTTATGATATGTTTCTTTTTCTGTTTGACTTATTTCAAGTAGTATTATCGGACCTAAATCCACTCTTTATCCTTCTACTAGCCTTATTACATTGATTTCATGGTGAAGAGATATTCCATTGTACATAAGTACCACATCTTCTTTATCCATTGTTCTCTTTCCTGGGATATTTAAGGTGTACTGAAGTTGAGGTTCTTGTAAACAGAGTAGCCCTAAACTGTGGTGTGCTTGTGTCTTGTTGATTTTTAGACTTCCCTAGATATACTCCCATGATTGGAAGTGTCCTATGCTCTGTAGCTCTGTTTTTTAGATGATTTAGGAACCACCATACACTTCTCCAGAGTGGCTCTCGGCAGTTCACACACTGCCCATCAGCGTATAAAGGCTCCCTGTTCTCCATGGCCTGTCCTGCATTTCTGGTTTTTACAATTTTTTAGGATGGCCCTTTTGACCGGTGGGAAGTGAGACTTCTTTGTTGTGCACATTTGCATTGCTTGCTTGCTTTGTTGCCCATAAAGTGCGTATGCGTTTTTTCCTGGATATAATCAGGAAAAAACGCATACACCCTTTTGGGCCAACTGCATCATTGTCGAAATTCTGCCGCTTTTCATGTGCGTTAAAGACGAGTCCAATCGATCTCTTGAAATCTGTTTCTTGCAATTCTGTCTTGCATTCAGATCCTCTTCTTTGCCTTACCTCAACATATTTTTGGACGTTAGTTTTCATTTATAACTCTGCAGGTTTGTGAATTGCAGTGACCCTGAGCTCCATTTTTTAAGTTGCTCTTTTGTGAGCTGGCCTCAAACCCGCAGGATTGCTTCAGGCCCTATTTTGGCTCCGGCGAGGCAGGCTGAGCCTTTCTTTAATTCTTATTCTTAATGGGAAATTAGAGTGATATGTGCCCGTCCAAACCCCTACAACTCTTCTCTCATTGGTTCCCCCTCTTCCCGTTCATCCTCCTCACAATTTGCAAAATGTGTGAAACAGAAGTTTAAATGTGCTGATTCTCCAAGTGGGGAGATTCTAAGTAGCGTGGCTGGAATGGTGAACAGGAGCACCAGGAGAGGATAAATGAGGTGCATTTTAGACACATCTCCCGATCACATGGTGTACAGTCCTCTGGGTTTTCCATGCATGTTTTAGCTGTAGGAAGATCCCTTGAACCTGCAGATTTGGGACCCATTGAATGGGTACCAGGTAGTATTACTTTAAAGGGTGTGCATTTCCTCACCCAACCTCACATTTCTCTTAGCGCAAACAGTTTCCAGCCTTATGTCTCATCCTGCTGTGGGTCTAGATGTGTTCAATCCATGTTGCATCACCGTCCCTGAGGAAAAGTTGTAAGAGGTTTTCTCTGTCTCTCTGTCGTTTATTTTTTTCAATTTATTACTATATTGGTTACAGCTGATTTTCAAAGCTCTGTTTCTTGCTGCTGTACATCCACTTGATTCACGTACAGAGAGACATCAATAAATTCTTTTTCAGATTCTTACCAGTCGTATATATTCTTTTCCGGTGACTTGAGTGTGCTGAGTGCAGTTCTTTTAGCTACCGTGTAGGCCTTGTTGATTATCAGTTTGGTATTTGGAATGGTATCTTTGCTAATTTCAACCTCCTGGATGATGCCTCACCCCTCCCCACCTTTCCCGTTTAGCAGCCTTATGCGTGTTTTCTACATATTTGACTATGTTTTTGTTTTGTAATTTATTTCATGTGTAGCCATTTTGGATTCCACCTTTAAGTGATATCTTATGATATGTGTCTTTTTCTTTTTGAATTCTGTCACTTAGAATGATCATACGTAACTCCTCCGGAGTTGTTACAACTGGCCATATTTCATTGATTTCCAGGCTGAATAATATTCCACTCTACCTAAGTACCACATCTCTATCCATTTTTTCCCTCCAGAGACATTTAAGTTATATCCTAGTCGAGGATCTTTTAAACAGAGAGGGGGTAAACATTGGGGTGCCTGTGTCCTCTCGATTTTTGTTTTTCCCAAGATATACGCCCATGAGTGCAAGTGCCCTATGCTCTGTAGCTCATTTTTTAGATGCTTTAGTAAACACAATACACTTCTCCAGAATGGCCGTTGGCAATATACATTTCCACTATAAGTCTCACAGGGCTCCCTCTTCTCGTTGCCCTGTCCTGCATTTCTGTTGTTTACGCTTTATGAGGATGGCTCTTCTGACTGATGCGAAGTGATATCTTTTGTGGTATTGACTTCCAGTGCCCACCTGTTTGGTTGGCTAAAAAAGTGTATGCCCTTTTCTTGAATATATACAGAAAAGAACGCATACACCCTTTTTGGCCAACTGCAATGTTGGCAATGTTCAGCTCCTTTTCTTGTGCTTAATGGCGAGTCCTTTCTACCTCCTCAAATCCCTTTCCTGCCATTCTCCTTTGCTTACAAGTCCTTTTCTCTGACTTTCCTCAAGACATTTTTCAGTGATGGATATTTTCAACTCTGCAGTTTTGTGAATTTTACTGCCCCTGAGTTCCATTGTTCAACTCGTGTTTATGGGAACTGGCCACAAAGCAGCGGGATTTCCTCAAGCCCTATACTGTTTCCATGGGCAACCCTAGCCTTTGGTCAATTCGTCTTCCTGATTGGAAATTAGAGTGACATGTGCCTGTCTGAACACCTAGGACTTGTCTCTCATTGTTCCTCATCCTTCCGCTTCATCCTCTGGACAAATTCCAAACTGTACGCAACAGGATGTTGACAGTGCTGACATCTCCAAGTGGGGAGACTGTTAGTAAAGACGCTGGAGGGGTGAACCCGAGCACCAGGAGATGAGGAGATGAGATGCCTTTTCCAAACTCTTCCCGATCAGACGGTATACCATCCTCTGGGTGTGACAGACATGTTTTAGCAGTAGGAAGAGTCCCATTCATGTAAGGAGAACACCAGGGCTTTTTCAAAATCAGTGTCTCCCCGAAACCCAAACTGGGGAAGTTTTTAAGCTACGGCTACACATATGTTCATTAAGGGCCTTGGGAAGTAGGCAGAGTCCAAACTTTAGATGATTGAAGTCTTCAGGGTCAGAAGCACTCACCACCAGCTTCCCTTAGGCTACACTTTAACTGTCATTGATAGATGATGTCAATAAAAATATCTATTCTTTTTCAGATTATTTCCCCTTATAGGTTATTGCAAAATGTTGAGTGTAGTTCCCTGTGCTATACAGTAGTTCCTTGTTGATGATCTATTTTATACATAGCAGTGTGTATGTGTTCATTCCAAACTGTTAATTTATCCCTCCTCCCACCTTTCCCCTTTGGTAATAATAAATTATAAGATTTTATACTTCTCAGAAATGGGGGAGCTGAAAGAGAGGTATCATTTTCAATGGAAAAGCATTTAAAACAAGATTGAAGGTTTAACCAAGATTATTAGCTGTACATCCTTGGAAAGAAATCACTTCGTTTCTCTAATATTGACCTGACAAATAAGACAAACCTTTTCACTGAACTTGCTTATAAAAAGTGATGGAAATATCAAATGGAAGTGTTAAAAACATCTTATTTTACCCGAGCCTTATACACTGTTCTATGTTAACTACAGTTTGGCTCACACATCTGTTCATTGAGGTTACAATAGTCTCAATTTCTGTTACTGATCCTCCAGAGTGGACCCCAACAAGTGTCCCCGTGCCCAGTGTCATTGGGGCCAACAGATCGAGACTGAGTTTGGTTCACAAGCAAAGGAAACTTTATATTTTGATCAGAGAATGGAGAGGTGAGAGCATGCACTACCCCGTGGGCTGTGGGCTGGGCTGCTGTGTAGAGATCCTGTCAGAGTCAGTGGGAGGGAGGGAGGCGGCGGAGCTCTCGAGGGCCGGGTTGGCTGTAGCTCAGGCTCTATATCGTGGAGTCTGCACTGGGCCCCAGGAGCTGAGGTGTCGACCCAGCCATTCTGCACTAGGAAATCTGGTCTGAAGTGCCGGGTGTGGAAGCTCTGCATGCGGGACCCTAGGAGCACGTGAAATTAGACAAAGCACAAAGGATAAAAAAGGTTAGACTTGACTTTATTGCCCAGATTCTATTTTTATCTCCCAGGGATTTTTAATGGGCTTTGCTGGGGACAAACCCCTCCTCTGCCTTTTGTCCCGTTCCTCATTCTTGGAGTGCTGAGGGTGCAGACCCTTCTTCTGTAACTGCTGAGTGCTGAGTTGGGAGCCCTCATACCCTGGGGCGAGGGTCAGAGCTTCTCCCCAGCAGCCTCCCGGTGACGTTGATTGTCCCCAGGACCCCTGCCTCCCTGCTCGTCCACCTGAGCACCAGCATTGGAAGTGTTATAGATTCTAATGACCTTTAAGGGTCCAGGAAAGAGATGTGCAGAGACGCTGTGGGGGCCGGTTTCACCCCGCCCCACATTTGTTCGGCCACCTTAGGCTGACCGTCTCTGCCAGCCTAGATGCTCTGACCAGTAGTCTGCGCTTTCTTCAATTAGGCCCCTGAATTAACGTACAAACAGCACCAGGTGTCAGAGCCCTGCCCGCTCAACTCCCAGACAGTCCAGGGTCAGTGGTGATCAAGGACCATGATGGCTACTGAGTCAACAGCCTTTTGAAGTAAACAGGAGTCCAGCCGGTCTTATTGGCCACCATCATCATGGTGTCTGTAGGCTTTTCTATGGTGACAGTGTGGTATACTGTTCCCCCACCAAGATTATTAGCTCCCCTCTGGGTGCAGTAAGTCCTGCAAGCAGTAGTCTACTCTTTTGGGACACACTCTTGTTGTTTTATGAGAGAAACTCCAGGTCAAGTGATGTTCACACGAGTCGTCATGGTGCCCTGTTGCCCCCGGTTATCTCTCTGGATGTTGGAGTTGGAGGGCCTCCTCACTCGAGGTCGGTGTGCCCACGGAGCGAACCCTGCAACTTCAGGGCATGGTTGGTGGTTAGGATCACCACGTGGGGTCCTTTTCCCTTAGGAGGGAGGTGGCCTTTTGGGCTGCTGATTTCCAGGTTTTTAGATACCGCCAGTATCTTGGCCAGATGTGGCAGTGGGCCAAGCCCCTTAGTGACCGTAGTTTATCCTACCTGGATGGCATTCTTGCATTGTTCCATTTCAAGTGGTCCCAGTTTTTGCACTAATTCTCCAATGGCGATTCACCTTTCACCGGGAATGTAAAGGTCAAAGGGTTTAGCTAAATTAGGGAGTTCCAGGGCAAGGGTCTGAATTGACTGCTCTTTCCATTCTTGAAAGGCCACTTCTGGATTCTATTCAAAAGGATCATCATCGTTTCCTTTCAGTGTTTCATATAGAGGCCCAGCTAGTAGACTGTAGTTAGGGATCCAGAAGCAGCAAACCCTGGCCTCCCCAGGAACCCCTAAGCTGTCTTCTAGTTTTAGAAAGGGGTAAGGCTGAAAATGGTTTCTTCCCTTTCCTGGGATGGGCTTCTCTGACCTTCTGTGAGAATGAAGCCCAGGCAGGTCACCGCAGTCTGTGATATTTGAGCTTTTTCTTGGACAACTTCTATCCTTTATTGGCTTGGTAGTTCAGAGGCCTCCTTAGTAGGGCTGGTGATCAGAATGTCGTCTGCATATTGAAGGAGGGTTTCCTTTTCCAGAGGTAGAACTTTTAGGTCTTTAGCTAAGCTTTCCCCAAAGATGGTGTGGGAATTTTTGCACCCTTGGGGCCAGACGGCCCGGAAGTATTGTTTTAGTTGTATGTTGAGTCCTGCCACTCACAAGCCAAAATTTCTTGTGACTCTGGGACTAATGGAATACAAAAGAAGGCATCATTGAAGACTAATACAGAATACCATGTCCTGGTGGTTGGTAGAATGACCAGCAGGGTGTAGGAATTAGGAGCAACTGGAGGTATATCCTCGGTGGCTTCACTGACTGTCCTGACATCCTTTACCAGGTCCCCAGCAGCCCATGGGGCTCTCGTGGTCAGACCAATCCCAGAATATGGAGCTCACCTGGGCAGGTACCCCACCCCCACCCCAGCCCACGGGGCTCTCGTGGTCAGGCCCCTCCCAGGATACAGAGCTACCCTTGCAGGTACCGTGGCAGGGCTGGGCACACAGGAACCGTGCACATAGCCCTCATTGCAGGGCACCCCCAGCTCACCTGTCGCTCAGAGCTGACACAGAGCACCTCAGAGCAGGACTTGAACTAACAAACAGCAGCTGCGACAGGTCTGTGACCCTGGGCATCACTCCGTGAGGCCTCCCTCCACCTGGTCTTCCAGAGACTTCCACTGCACCCGGGGCACCAGGCCTCTGTCTCCAACCACCACCCACCCCTCCTCTCCCTGACTCCTGGGTTCCTCTCATTAGGAGAGGGTTTTCTTGAAGTTGTCTCCCACTCATGGGCCAGATAAAATGATTAGAAAACAAGCCAAAGCTGCAGCCCCTTGTCTATCCTGACTCTCAGGAGCCCACACCTGTTCCTTGGACCTGGCCGGTTCAGCAAGTTCCATTTTCTGCAACTGTGAGCCCCTGAGGGGTGATGATTGGCTGACCTGGGCAGCCTTACCGTGCCGGCCAGCCCTCCCCAGGTGTGCCTGGGTTGAGATCAATATAAATACCACTCCAGGCAGCAAGAGCCCCTGCAGCCGTGCCTGACGCCATTTTCTCTGCCCTGTCACCAGTCTCGGGGCTGGGCTGGTGGGAGGGAGTGAGAGGCCACGGCTTTGTGGGTGGCCCAGTGTGAGTGGGGCTCTGCTGGACTTTCTGCAGCAGTTGCCAGGCTGCCACCTGCTAAAGAAGAGGATGTGTCACCCATACCTGCTGCTGGAATTTCTCCCTGGGCAGAGGTGAGGAAGGAAAAAAGCAGTGGGGGCAGGGACAGGACGGGTATCTCAGGCAGGGAAATGGAAATCTTCCAGAAGAGCACCCAGGGCCAGGACCATCCTGGCTGGCCTGCAGGCACCAAGTCGGCCGGCATGCTGTCACTCGTGTGGCTCTATGGCCCTTCCTCTAGGCTTTCAAGTCCTTGTATATATTCAGGTGTTTTACCTGGGACGGGTGGGAATAGTTCAGCAGCAACTGGCCTGGGGCTCAGCTCACGTTTACTCACAGATGCCTCGGCACGGTGCCCCAGCTTTGCAATGAGGACGCTTGTTGCGTGGGGGCTGCTGGCTGAATGGGAGACGATTCCCCACCACTGACCAACTTCAGAATTGTTTACAACTGGAGCAAGTGCCCTGATACGGTTTTCCTCTGTGTAACTGGTGGGTTCTGTGTTTTTTTTCTCTTTTTCGTTTTTGGTTCAAGGTAGATTTTATTCCTCTTTTTTGTATTTACAGATATAAGCATGGAAATAATTTATTCATATAAATACATGTATGTGCAGGGAATAATTGTTTTTTCTGTTTTATTTTTTAAATTTTATTTCTTTTTAATTTTGAATTTTATTTTATATTTTTATACAGCAGGTTCTTATTGGTTATGTATTTTATACATATAAATGTATACATGCCAATCCCAGTCTCTCAACTCCTCCCACCACCACCCCCCCAACAGCTTTCCCCCCTTGTTGTCCATACGTTTGTTGTCTACATCTGTTGCTCTATTTATGCCTTGCAAAATGGTTAATCTGTACAGTTTTTCTAGGTTCCACATATATGCATGAATATACAGGATTTGTTTTTCTCTTTCTGACTTACTTCACTCTGTATGACAGTCTCTAGATCCATCGACGTCTCTACAAATGACCCAATTTCATTCCTTTTCATGGCTTCGTAATATTCCATTTTATATATGTACCACAGCTTTATGCATTCGTCTGTCTGTGGGCATTTAGGTTGCTTCCATTACCTCGATATTGTAAATAGTGATGCAATGAACATTGCGGTGAATGACTCTTTTTGATTTATGGTTTTGTCTGGGTATATGTCCAGTACTGGGATTGCTGTATCATATGGTAATTCTATTGTTAGTTTCTTAAGAAATTCCATATTGTTCTCCATAATGACTGTATCAATTTATATTCCCAACAATAGTGGAAGAGGGTTCCTTTTCTCCACACCCTATCCAGCAATTTTTGTTTGTAGATTTTCAATGATGCCTATTCTACCAGGTGTGAGGTGATACCTCATTGTTGAATCCATTTCATTGAGCAAGGGGTAGCTCTTGTCTATTACATATTTGGCTTATGGAACGGTATCTGTGCTAATTTCAAACTCTGCTTTTATGCAGCACCCCAACTGACCTTCCCCCTTAAGCAAGCATAAGTTGGTTTTCTAAATTTGAGGCCCTGTTCTGTTTTGTAATTCAGTTCATGTGTAGCCAAGTTCACATTCCGTGTATTAGTGATACCTTATGATGTTTCTTTTTCTGTGTGACTTATTTCACTTAGAATCATCGTGCCTCAATCCACTCATTATGCTGGTACTGGCCTGGTGACATAGATTTCATTGCTGAGTGGTATTCTGTTGTACAGAAGTACCGCAACTTCTTTATCCATTATTTGCTCTCTGGGATATTTAACTTGTGCCGCAGAAGAGATTCCTGTAAAAACAGCCGTCCCAAATTTTGGTGTGGCTGTGTCTTTTTGATTTTAATTTCCCTAAGCTATAGGACCATAAGTGGAAGTGCCCTAGGCTCTGTTGCTTTGGTTTTTAGATGTTTCAGGAAACACCATACACTTCTCCCGAGTGTCTGTTGGCAATTTACATCCCGCCCATCAGCATAACAAGGCTCCCAGTTCTCCATGGCCTGTCCTGCCTTTCTGGATTTTACACTTTTTTCTGATGGCCCTTTTGACCGGGGGGAAGTGAGACTTCATTGTAGTGCAGATTTCCTTTGCAAGCTTGCTTGGTTGGCCAAAAAGGGCGTATGCGTTTTTTCCTGAATATATTTAGGAAAAAACGCATACGCCCTGTTTGGCCAAGTGCATCATTGTCGACCTTCTGCCTCTTTTGCTGTGTTTTAAATGCAATCCAATTCCGATTCCTCCTGAAATCGGTTTCCTGCAATTCTGCCCCGCATTCAAGTCCTCTTGGCAGCCCTACTTCAGTATATATTCGGACTATAGCTGTCTTTTATAAATCTGCAGGTTTGTGAATTACAGTGCCCCTGAGCTCCTTTCTTCAACTCGCTTTCTTGTGAGCTGGCCACAACACCGCAGGATTGCTTCAGGCCCTAATCTGGTTCCGGCATGGCATGCTGAGCCTTTGGTTTATTCCTCTTCCTGGTGGGAAATGAGAGTTAAATTTACCCGTCCAGAAACCTCCAGCTAGTCTCTCATTGGTTCTCCCTGTTCCTGTTCATCTTCCGCAGAAATTGCAAACTGGGCCAAACAGGAGGTTAAAGGCACTGACTGTCCTAGTCGGGAGAGTGTTAGTAAAGCGTCTGGAATGTTGCACCCGAGTACCAGGGTATGAAAACTGAGACATATTTGAACACATCTCCCGATCACACGGTTGATCATACTCTGGGTTCCACATGCATGTTTTAGCTGAAGGAAGAATACCTTAAACCTGGAGAGTTGAGACCCGTGGAATGGGTACCATGCAATATGACTTCAAAGGGTCTTCATTTGCTCACCGAACCTCTCCAATCCTATCACTGCTGCATTTATGCCCCAGTACACACGCTTGATTCTCTTTTGGAGACATAGCAATCCATAGGTTTTAAGATACTTACTAGTCAGGTATATTCTTAGGCGTTTAATATGGGGTGTTGAGTCCATTTCATTGAGCAAGGAGTAGCTCTTGTCTGTTCCATATTTGGCTTAAGGAACTTTATCTGTGCTCATTTCAATCTCTGGTTTTATGCAGCACCCCAACTCACCTTTCCCCTTAAGCAAGCATAAGTTGGTTTTCTAAATTTGAGACCCTGTTCTGTTTTGGAATGCAGTTCCAGTGTAGCAAAGTTTACATTCCGTGTATTAGTGATATCTTTTGATGTTTCTTTTTCTGTGTGACTTATTTCAGTTAGAATCATCGTACCTGAATCCACTCATTATGCTGCTACGGGCCTGATGACATAGATTTCATTGCTGAGTGATACTGCATTGTACGTAAGTACCACAAGTTCTTTATCCATTTTTCACTTTCTGTGATATTGAACTTGTACGGTAAATGAGGTTCTTGTAAACAGAGGCGTTCCAAACTTTGAGGTGGCTGTGTCTTTTTGATTTTAATTTCCCTAAGCTATAGGACCATAAGTGGAAGTGCCCTAGGCTCTGTTGCTTTGTTTTTTAGATGTTTCAGGAAACACCATACACTTCTCCCGAGTGTCTGTTGGCAATTTACATCCCGCCCATCAGCATAACAAGGCTCCCAGTTCTCCATGGCCTGTCCTGCCTTTCTGGATTTTACACTTTTTTCAGATGGCCCTTTTGACCGGGGGGAAGTGAGACTTCATTGTAGTGCAGATTTCCTTTGCAAGCTTGCTTGGTTGGCCAAAAAGGGCGTATGCGTTTTTTCCTGAATATATTCAGGAAAAAACGCATACGCCCTTTTTGGCCAAGTGCATCACTGTGGACGTTCTGCCTCTTTTCCTATGCTTGAAATGCAATTCCTGTCTACCTCCTGAAATTGGTTTCCTGCAATTTTGCCCCGCTTTCAAGTCCTCTTAGCAGCCTTACTTCAGTCTATTTTTGGACGATAGCTGTCATTTATAACTCTGCAGGTTTGTGAATTACAGTGCCCCTGAGCTCCTTTCTTCAACTCGCTTTCTTCTGAGCTGGCCGCAACACCGCAAGATGTCTTCAGGCCCTAATGTGGTTCTGGCATGGCACGCTGAGCCTTTGGTTAATTCCTCTACCTGGTGGGAAATGAGAGTTAAATTTGCCCGTTCAGACACCTCCAGGTAGTCTCTCATTGGTTCTCGCTATTCCTGTTCATCTTCCGAAGAAATTGCAAACTGGGCCAAACAGGAGGTTAAAGGCACTGACTCTCCAAGTAGGGAGAGTGTTAGTAAAGCATCTGGAATGTTGCACCCGAGTACCAGGGGAGGAAAACTGAGACATATTTGAACACGGCTCTCGTTCACATGGTTGATCATACTCTGGGTTCCACATGCATGTTTTAGCTGAAGGAAGAATACCTTAAACCTGGAGAGTTGAGACCCGTGTAATGGGTACCATGCAATATGACTTCAAAGGGTCTTCATTTGCTCACCGAACCTCTCCATCTATCACTGCTGCATTTATGCCCCTTTACACACGCTTGATTCTCTTTTGGAGACATAGCAATCCATAGGTTTTAAGATACTTACTAGTCAGGTACATTCTTAGGCGTTTAATATGGGGTGTTGAGTCCATTTCGTTGAGCAAGGAGTAGTTCTTGTCTATTCCATATTTGGCTTAAGGAACTTTATCTGTGCTCATTTCAATCTCTGGTTTTATGCAGCACCCCAACTCACCTTTCCCCTTAAGCAAGCATAAGTTGGTTTTCTAAATTTGAGACCCTGTTCTGTTTTGGAATTCAGTTCCTGTGTAGCCAAGTTTACATTCTGTGTATTAGTGATATCTTATGATGTTTCTTTTTCTGTGTGACTTATTTCAGTTAGAATCATCGTACCTGAATCCACTCATTGTGCTGCTAAGGGCCTGATGACACAGATTTCATTGCTGAGTGATACTGCATTGTACGTAAGTACCACAAGTTCTTTATCCATTTTTCACTTTCTGTGATATTGAATTTGTACGGTAAACGAGGTTCTTGTAAACAGAGGCGTCCCAAACTTTGAGGTGGCTGTGTCTTTTTGATTTTAATTTCCCTAAGCTATAGGACCATAAGTGGAATTGTCCTAGGTTCTGTTGCTTTGTTTTTTAGATGTTTCAGGAAACACCATACACTTCTCCCGAGTGGCTATTGGCAATTTACATCCCGCCCATCAGCATAACAAGGCTCCCAGTTCTCCATGGCCTGTCCTGCCTTTCTGGATTTTACACTTTTTTCAGATGGCCCTTTTGACCGGGGGGAAGTGAGACTTCATTGTAGTGCAGATTTCCTTTGCAAGCTTGCTTGGTTGGCCAAAAAGGGCGTATGCGTTTTTTCCTGAATATATTCAGGAAAAAACGCATACGCCCTTTTTGGCCAAGTGCATCATTGTGGACGTTCTGCCTCTTTTCCTATGCTTTCAATGCAATTCCAGTCTACCTCCTGAAATCGGTTTCCTGCAATTCTGCCCCGCTTTCAAGTCCTCTTGGCAGCCTTACTTCAGTCTATTTTTGGACGATAGCTGTCATTTATAACTCTGCAGGTTTGTGAATTACAGTGCCCCTGAGCTCCTTTCTTCAACTCGCTTTCTTCTGAGCTGGCCGCAACACCGCAGGATGGCTTCAGGCCCTAATCTGGTTCCGGTACGGCATGCTGAGCCTTTGGTTATTTCCTCTTCCTGGTGGGAAATGAGAGTTAAATTTGCCCGTCCAGACACCTCCAGCTAGCCTCTCATTGGTTCTCGCTATTCCTGTTCATCTTCCGCAGAAATTGCAAACTGTGTCAAACAGGAGGTTAAAGGCGCTGACGCTCCAAGTGGGGAGAGTGTTAGTAAAGCGTCTGGAATGTTGCACCTGAGTACCAGGGGAGGAAAACTGAGACATATTTGAACACGTCTCCTGATCACATGGTTGATCATACTCTGGGTTCCACATGCATGTTTTAGCTGGAGGAAGAATACCTAAAACCTGGGTAGTTGAAACCCGTGGAATGGGTACCATGAAATATGACTTCAAAGGGTCTACATTTGCTCACCGAACCTCTCCAATCCTATCACTGCTGCGTTTATGCCCCTGTACACACGCTTGATTCTCTTTTGGAGACATAGCAATCCATAGGTTTTAAGATACTTACTAGTCAGGTACATTCTTAGGCGTTTAATATGGGGTTTTGAGTCCATTTCGTTGAGCAAGGAGTAGCTCTTGTCTCTTCCATATTTGGCTTAAGGAACTTTATCTGTGCTCATTTCAATCTCTGGTTTTATGCAGCACCCCAACTCACCTTTCCCCTTAAGCAAGCTTAAGTTGGTTTTCTAAATTTGAGACCCTGTTCTGTTTTGGAATGCAGTTCCTGTGTAGCCAAGTTTACATTCCGTGTATTAGTGATATCTTATGATGTTTCTTTTTCTGTGTGACTTATTTCAGTTAGAATCATCGTACCTGAATCCACTCATTATGCTGCTACGGGCCTGATGACACAGATTTCATTGCTGAGTGATACTGCATTGTACGTAAGTACCACAAGTTCCTTATCCATTTTTCACTTTCTGTGATATTGAACTTGTACTGTAAACGAGGTTCTTGTAAACGGAGGCGTCCCAAACTTTGGGGTGGTTGTGTCTTTTTTATTTTAATTTCCCTAAGCTATAGGACCATAAGTGGAAGTGCCCTAGGCTCTGTTGCTTTGTTTTTTAGATGTTTCAGGAAACACCATACACTTCTCCGGAGTGTCTGTTGGCAATTTACATCCCGCCCATCAGCATAACAAGGCTCCCAGTTCTCCATGGCCTGTCCTGCCTTTCTGGATTTTACACTTTTTTCAGATGGCCCTTTTGACCGGGGGGAAGTGAGACTTCATTGTAGTGCAGATTTCCTTTGCAAGCTTGCTTGGTTGGCCAAAAAGGGCGTATGCGTTTTTTCCTGAATATATTCAGGAAAAAACGCATACGCCCTTTTTGGTCAAGTGCATCATTGTGGACGTTCTGCTTCTTTTCCTATGCTTTCAATGCAATTCCAGTCTACCTCATGAAATCGGTTTCCTGCAATTCTGCCCCGCTTTCAAGTCCTCTTGGCAGCCTTACTTCAGTCTATTTTTGGACGATAGCTGTCATTTATAACTCTGCAGGTTTGTGAATTACAGTGCCCCTGAGCTCCTTTCTTCAACTCGCTTTCTTTTGAGCTGGCCGCAACACCGCAGGATGGCTTCAGGCCCTAATCTGGTTCCGGCACGGCACGCTGAGCCTTTGGTTAATTCCTCTTCCTGGTGGGAAATGAGAGTTAAATTTGCCCGTCCAGACACCTCCAGCTAGCCTCTCATTGGTTCTCGCTATTCCTGTTCATCTTCCACAGAAATTGCAAACTGGGCCAAACAGGAGGTTAAAGGGACTGACTCTCCAAGTCGGGAGAGTGTTAGTAAAGCGTCTGGAATGTTGCACCGGAGTACCAGGGTACGAAAATTGAGACATATTTGAACACGGCTCCCGATCACATGGTTGATCATACTCTAGGTTCCACATGCATGTTTTAGCTGAAGGAAGAATACCTTAAACCTGGGTAGTTGAAACCCGTGGAATGGGTACCATGCAATATGACTTCAAAGGGCCTTCATTTGCTCACCGAACCTCTCCAATCCTATCACTGCTGCGTTTATGCCCCTGTACACATGTTTGATTCTCTTTTGGAGACATAGCAATCCATAGGTTTTAAGATACTTACTAGTCAGGTACATTCTTAGGCGTTTAATATGCGGTGTTGAGTCCATTTCGTTGAGCAAGGAGTAGCTCTTGACTATGCCATATTTGACTTAAGGAACTTTATCTGTGCTCATTTCAATCTCTGGTTTTATGCAGCACCCCAACTCACCTTTCCCCTTAAGCAAGCATAAGTTGGTTTTCTAAATTTGAGACCCTGTTCTGTTTTGGAATGCAGTTCCTGTGTAGCCAAGTTTAAATTCCGTGTATTACTGATATTTATGATGTTTCTTTTTCTGTGTGACTTATTTCAGTTAGAATCATCATACCTGAATCCACTCATTGTGCTGCTAAGGGCCTTGTGACACAGACTTCATTGCTGAGTGATATTGCTTTGTAAGTAAATACCACAACTTCTTTATCCATTTTTCACTTTCTGCGATGTTGAACTTGTACTGTAAAGGAGGTTCTTGTAAACAGAGCCGTTCCAAACTTTGGGGTGGCTGTGTCTTTTTGATTTTAATTTCCCTAAGCTATAGGACCATAAGTGGAAGTGCCCTAGGTTCTGTTGCTTTGTTTTTTAGATGTTTCAGGAAACACCATACACTTCTCCGGAGTGTGTGTTGGCAATTTACATCCCGCCCATCAGCATAACAAGGCTCCCAGTTCTCCATGGCCTGTCCTGCCTTTCTGGATTTTACACTTTATTCAGATGGCCCTTTTGACCGGGGGGAAGTGAGACTTCATTGTAGTGCAGATTTCCTTTGCAAGCTTGCTTGGTTGGCCAAAAAGTGCGTATGCGTTTTTTCCTGAATATATTCAGGAAAAAACGCATACGCCCTTTTTGGCCAAGTGCATCATTGTGGACGTTCTGCCTCTTTTCCTAGGCTTTCAATGCAATTCCAGTCTACCTCCTGAAATCGGTTTCCTGCAATTCTGCCCCGCTTTCAAGTCCTCTTGGCAGCCTTACTTCAGTCTATTTTTGGACGATAGCTGTCATTTATAACTCTGCAGGTTTGTGAATTACAGTGCCCCTGAGCTCCTTTCTTCAACTCGCTTTCTTTTGAGCTGGCCGCAACACCGCAGGATGGCTTCAGGCCCTAATCTGGTTCTGGCACGGCACGCTGAGCCTTTGGTTAATTCCTCTTCCTGGTGGGAAATGAGAGTTAAATTTGCCCGTCCAGACACCTCCAGCTATCCTCTCATTGGTTCTCGCTATTCCTGTTCGTCTTCCGCAGAAATTGCAAACTGGGCCAAACAGTAGGTTAAAGGGACTGACTCTCCAAGTCGGGAGAGTGTTAGTAAAGCGTCTGGAATGTTGCACCCGAGTACCAGGGGAGGAAAACTGAGACATATTTGAACACGTCTCCCGATCACATGGTTGATCATACTCTGGGTTCCACATGCATGTTTTAGCTGAAGGAAGAATACTTTAAACCTGCAGAGTTGAGACCCGTGGAATGGTTACCATGCAATATGACTTCAAAGGGTCTTCATTTGCTCACCGAACCTCTCCAATCCTATCACTGCTGCGTTTATGCCCCTGTACACATGCTTGATTCTCTTTCGGAGACATAGCAATCCATAGGTTTTAAGATACTTACTAGTGAGGTACATTCTTAGGCGTTTAATATGGGGTTTTGAGTCCATTTCGTTGAGCAAGGTGTAGCTCTTGTCTATTCCATATTTGGCTTAAGGAACTTTATCTGTGCTCATTTCAATCTCTGGTTTTATGCAGCACCCCAACTCACCTTTACCCTTAAGCAAGAATAAGTTGGTTTTCTAAATTTGAGACCCTGTTCTGTTCTGTAATTCAGTTCCTGTGTAGCCATGTTTACATTCCGTGTACTACTGATATCTTATGATGTTTCTTTTTCTGGGTGACTTATTTCAGTTAGAACCATCATACCTGAATCCACTCATTGTGCTGCTAAGGGCCTGATGACACAGATTTCATTGCTGAGTGATATTGCTTTGTAAGTAAATACCACAACTTCTTTATCCGTTTTTCACTTTCTGCTATGTTGAACTTGTACGGTAAACGAGGTTCGTGTAAACAGAGGCGTCCCAAACTTTGGGGTGGCTGTGTCTTTTTGATTTTAATTTCTCTAAGCTATAGGACCATAAGTGGCAGTGCCCTAGGCTCTGTTGCTTTGTTTTTTAGATGTTTCAGGAAACACCATACACTTCTCCGGAGTGTCTGTTGGCAATTTACATCCCGCCCATCAGCAGAACAAGGCTCCCAGTTCTCCATGGCCTGTCCTGCCTTTCTGGATTTTACACCTTTTTCAGATGGCCCTTTTGACCAGGGGGAAGTGAGACTTCATTGTAGTGCAGATTTCCTTTGCAAGCTTGCTTGGTTGGCCAAAGAGGGCGTATGCGTTTTTTCGTGAATATATTCAGGAAAAAACGCATACGCCCTTTTTGGCCAAGTGCATCATTGTGGACGTTCTGCCTCTTTTCCTATGCTTTCAATGCAATTCCAGTCTACCTCCTGAAATCGGTTTCCTGCAATTCTGCCCCGCTTTCAAGTCCTCTTGGCAGCCTTACTTCAGTGTATTTTTGGACGATAGCTGTCATTTATAACTCTGCAGGTTTGTGAATTACAGTGCCCCTGAGCTCCTTTCTTCAACTCGCTTTCTTGTGAGCTGGCCGCAACACCGCAGGATGGCTTCAGGCCCTAATCTGGTTCCGGTACGGCACGCTGAGCCTTTGGTTATTTCCTCTTCCTGGTGGGAAATGAGAGTTAAATTTGCCCGTCCAGACACCTCCAGCTAGCCTCTCATTGGTTCTCGCTATTCCTGTTCATCTTCCACAGAAATTGCAAACTGGGCCAAACAGGATGTTAAAGGGACTGACTCTCCAAGTGGGGAGAGTGTTAGTAAAGCGTCTGGAATGTTGCACCCGAGTACCAGGGTACGAAAAGTGAGACATATTTAAACACGTCTCCCGATCACATGGTTGATCATACTCTAGGTTCCACATGCATGTTTTAGCTGAAGGAAGAATACCTTAAACCTGGGTAGTTGAAACCCGTGGAATGGGTACCATGCAATATGACTTCAAAGGGTCTTCATTTGCTCACCGAACCTCTCCAATCCTATCACTGCTGCGTTTATGCCCCTGTACACATGCTTGATTCTCTTTTGGAGACATAGCAATCCTTAGGTTTTACGATACTTACTAGTCAGGTACATTCTTAGGCGTTTAATATGCGGTGTTGAGTCCATTTCGTTGAGCAAGGAGTAGCTCTTGTCTATTCCGTATTTGACTTAAGGAACTTTATCTGTGCTCATTTCAATCTCTGGTTTTATGCAGCACCCCAACTCACCTTTACCCTTAAGCAAGCATAAGTTGGTTTTCTAAATTTGAGACCCTGTTCTGTTCTGTAATTCAGTTCCTGTGTAGCCAAGTTTACATTCCGTGTATTACTGATATCTTATGATGTTTCTTTTTCTGTGTGACTTATTTCAGTTAGAATCATCATACCTGAATCCACTCATTGTGCTGCTAAGGGCCTGATGACACAGATTTCATTGCTGAGTGATATTGCTTTGTAAGTAAATACCACAACTTCTTTCTCCATTTTTCACTTTCTGCGATGTTGAACTTGTACTGTAAACGAGGTTCTTGTAAACAGAGGCATCCCAAACTTTGGGGTGGCTGTGTCTTTTTGATTTTAATTTCCCTAAGCTATAGGACCATAAGTGGCAGTGCCCTAGGCTCTGTTACTTTGTTTTTTAGATGTTTCAGGAAACACCATACACTTCTCCGGAGTGTCTGTTGGCAATTTACATCCCGCCCATCAGCATAACAAGGCTCCCAGTTCTCCATGGCCTGTCCTGCCTTTCTGGATTTTACACTTTTTTCAGATGGCCCTTTTGACCGGGGGGAAGTGAGACTTCATTGTAGTGCAGATTTCCTTTGCAAGCTTGCTTGGTTGGCCAAAAAGGGCGTATGCGTTTTTTCCTGAATATATTCAGGAAAAAACGCATACGCCCTTTTTGGCCAAGTGCATCATTGTGGACGTTCTGCCTCTTTTCCTATGCTTTCAATGCAATTCCAGTCTACCTCCTGAAATCGGTTTCCTGCAATTCTGCCCCGCTTTCAAGTCCTCTTGGCAGCCTTACTTCAGTATATTTTTGGACGATAGCTGTCATTTATAACTCTGCAGGTTTGTGAATTACTGTGCCCCTGAGCTCCTTTCTTCAACTCGCTTTCTTTTGAGCTGGCCGCAACACCGCAGGATGGCTTCAGGCCCTAATCTGGTTCCGGCACGGCACGCTGAGCCTTTGGTTAATTCCTCTTCCTGGTGGGAAATGAGAGTTAAATTTGCCCGTCCAGACACCTCCAGCTATCCTCTCATTGGTTCTCGCTATTCCTGTTCATCTTCCGCAGAAATTGCAAGCTGGGCCAAACAATAGGTTAAAGGGACTGACTCTCCAAGTCGGGAGAGTGTTAGTAAAGCGTCTGGAATGTTGCACCCGAGTACCAGGGTACGAAAACTGAGACATATTTGAACACGTCTCCCGATCACATGGTTGATCATACTCTAGGTTCCACATGCATGTTTTAGCTGAAGGAAGAATACCTTAAACCTGGGTAGTTGAAACCCGTGGAATGGGTACCATGCAATATGACTTCAAAGGGTCTTCATTTGCTCACCGAACCTCTCCAATCCTATCACTGCTGCGTTTATGCCCCTGTACACATGCTTGATTCTCTTTCGGAGACATAGCAATCCATAGGTTTTAAGATACTTACTAGTCAGGTACATTCTTAGGCGTTTAATATGGGGTTTTGAGTCCATTTCGTTGAGCAAGGAGTAGCTCTTGTCTATTCCATATTTGGCTTAAGGAACTTTATCTGTGCTCATTTCAATCTCTGGTTTTATGCAGCACCCCAATTCACCTTTACCCTTAAGCAAGAATAAGTTGGTTTTCTAAATTTGAGACCCTGTTCTGTTCTGTAATTCAGTTCCTGTGTAGCCAAGTTTACATTCTGTGTATTACTGATATCTTATGATGTTTCTTTTTCTGTGTGACTTATTTCAGTTAGAATCATCATACCTGAATCCACTCATTGTGCTGCTAAGGGCCTGATGACACAGATTTCATTGCTGAGTGATATTGCTTTGTAAGTAAATACCACAACTTCTTTCTCCATTTTTCACTTTCTGCGATGTTGAACTTGTACTGTAAACGAGGTTCTTGTAAACAGAGCC